>NC_072737.1:19862860-20162860 GCF_026930045.1 Uloborus diversus | reverse complement strand
GTCGATCACTCGAGTGATTGATAATCGAGACCTTTTGAAATCGAGAACTCGAGCGATTGACTTTTCGAGATTTTCCGAATCGAGAACTCGAGCGATTGACTTCTCGAGATCTTTTGAATCGAGTACTCGAGCGATTGACTTCTCGAGATCTTTTGAATCGAGATCTCGAGATGTTTTAAATCGAGATTTCGAGATGTTTCAAATCGAGATCTCGAGATGTTTCAAATCGAGATCTCGAGATGTTTCAAATCGAGATCTCGAGATGTTTCAAATCGAGATCTCGAGATGTTTCAAATCGAGATCTCGAGACGTTTGAATCGAGTACTCGAGTAGTTCATTTTCTGAGCTTTTCCAAAATTGAGTTGACTGCTACGTGGGTGCCCACTGAAAGGGGGTGGGGCATGGCGCAGCCTGTGCAACTAAAATTTTTAGAGCCGGTTTTTTGAGAGGGTTTCTTTAATCTCATTTTCGGAAGGGGGGAGGGGGGTCCATGGCGCAGCCTGCGAAACCGAAATTTTTAGAAGCGGTTTTTTAAGAGTTTTTTTTTTTTTAATCTCATTTCGGGAGGGGGGGGGGAGAGCTCTTTCTAGACGGATGCTCCGTAACATTTGAGAGGGTGCGCCATCGCCTTGCGAAAGGGGGGAGGTGGACTCCCTTGACTTCAGTTGAATTCCCGAGTTGTTTTGGCAGGGGTGCGCTCGAGATAGGAATGTGACATTTAGCCTACCATTTAGGGGTATAATAAGGGGTGAACCCTCCTGGCTTTTAGAAGTTTTAGGTTAAGTTGGGGGGGGGGGGTATTGACACCCCCCTTTTAGAAGGGGGATCAATACCACTCCCCCCAAATTCCATGAAAAATTCTAGTTTTTACATTTAAGTGGGTCTAGTTTTTTGTTGTTTTCCGATAAAATGAGCAGATACACCTTTTGTCAACTTACAGTCCGGTAAAGTTCGAAATGCAAGCTTGTTTTAGGGGGTCGATTCGATAGATTTTAGTCTTCATTTTGGGGTCGCAATCCTTGGGGGATGCAGGTTCGACTAGATTCCCTGTTAGCTTGTCAGAAACTAGGAGCTCGGCATTTGGGCGACTGAGTGATTTATTCGAACGGTTATGCATTTAAACTAATGATTTCCAGTTATCACGTGATTATTTCAAATGGTTTCGGGCTCTCAAACACAAAGTTAATAATGTAAACAAGTAGGGGAATAGTTGCTCTGCGCAAAAGTACTCATTCTTTCCTTGTTTATAGCTTTGCTTTTTTTTTTTTGATGTTCTTGTTAAGAGTGGTTAAGTATATTTATCTGACTAATACATGAGGAGGGAGGGTAAAATATTTCTGATTGCGTTTTCCAGAGGATTGGGATTCCCGGCGCATTGAAAAGTGTACAAGTGTGGCTTGAAGTGCATTGAAGTTCATGATTATTTTTTTTCTTTCTTGATCCGCTCTTTTTACTTCCTTTTACAAAAAAGGAAGTATTGTATTCGCGAAAAAATTTTCACTCAAAAATCGCCCTTAAATTCCATTTTGCTCACCCCCAAATGAATGTTGAGTTTTTTTTTCGATTCGACCACATGCGGAAAAGTGCCTAAGAATGTATAGACACGCGAAATATCCATTTTGACCATCACCGAGGTAATTACAACGACTTTTCTCGTGACGTCTGTATGTATGTGCGTATGTGTGTATGTGCGTATGTGCGTATGTGCGTATGTATCTCGCATAACTCAAAAATGGTATGTCCTAGAAAGTTGAAATTTGGTACACAGACTCGTAGTGGGGTCTAGTTGTGCACCTCCCCTTTTGGTTGCTTTCGGATGTTCCTAAGGGGGTCTTTTGCACCTTTTTGGGGGGAAATCATTGTTAATATCAATGCAAACTTAAGTGGTGTTACAATTTGGCGGACACTTGGCGATATATCGCCAGTCTTTTGGTCGCCAAGTTTTGCCGCCAACTTGGCGGAAAATTTGGCGATTTTTCTTTATCTGGTTTTAATTTGGCCACTGTTGGTGATATTTAGAGAGTAAAGTATTGAATCACATTAAAATTGCCAATAATGGGAAAATGACATTAAAATGGAGTAAAAGGAAGTCATGTGAGGCACACATCAGCTCGTTTATTTTTCTTTTTCATTCGTCGACTTTAGGAATATGCAATAACAGTAAAAGTGTTGGGAGTGAAGTTAAAATGTTTCTGAGTGCATTAAAAAGAAATATTGAAGTTTGTCGTGTGGGATTAATTTTAGCTTCCACTCTTCGGCCCAATTTTTAAATAAAAATTACATTTTATACAGATTGTTTTTTTTTTTTTTTTTTTGAAATTCCATTAGCAAGATATTTGTGACTTCTTGTGTGCGTAGCATTTATTTTCGAGTGGGTAGTTAAATTTAAGTATTTTGCTTGTTTTACTCGCTTCTGTTTATGTCATATTCCTTATAGTTTCGTAAATGTTGATTATTATATTATTTACTCAACTTAAAAATTTTCAGTCAATTAATGTGCTGATTTTATGGGTTTTTTTTTTTTTTGTAAAGTTGAGGCAAAACTGCTGAAAATGCTTAAGCTCGCAACGGTCCATTTCGGAACTTAAGGTTCCGTCTACGTTTCATTTTCCGTGCGCTGGTCCTCAAAAAGGTTAAAATTGATTGTCAAGTTTCTCTGAAAAGCAGATTACGTATTCGGTTTTCAAATCATCCGAGATGCTCGATAACCGAGCATACCACAACAAATAATATATTATACAAGAGAGAGCGCGGGGGAGGGGGGGGGGAAATGGCGCAGACCGCGCCATTGAAGTTTTGAAGAGGAGAGGGTAACTTAAGCGGGCTTTAATTTATTTTAGGGGTTCAACGTCACATTTGAGGGATGTGTGTCATCACCATGGGGGGGGGGGGCACCACTGCATTATAAACACCTTGCGTTTAAACATTTCATAAACGTTTTAACATGGCTGCCACAGCGTTAACAATCGCTTTAAAACGTTTACTCAACGAAGTGTGCTCTCTGAGTAACCCCATTCGAAAAAAAGCAGAAGCAATTATTTGATTCTAAAACCTTATAGAATGACAGGGGTGCCCGTCCGTCCTGTGAGCAATGGCGCGCTTTTTATGACAATCCCCCCTCCCCCAAGAAACGATAATCCGAAAAAGGGCTAAGACTACATTAAATTTTCAATTACACGGTTTGTACCATACCGGTCAAGGGCGCCCATATGCAAAATTTTAAGGGGGGGGCTCAGATATTTTCCCCATGGTTTAATAGGATATTTTCCCCATAGAAACCGATTTCAGTACAGATTAGAGTTATTAAAATTTGACATTTTTAATAACTTATTGATTAATTGCTGGAGAAGAGATGATTTTACATTTTTGCAAAAAAAAAAAAAGGACTAAAAGCAAGGATGTCCTAATTTCGAAAAAGGGGGAGGGAACTTGAGCCCCCACTTGCCCCCCTCCTATATGGAAGCCCTTGATACCGGTTTAATATATTTTTAAGTTTAACAACTCTCAAGTTTAAACCTGCTAGTGTCGCCCAACGACTTGCCCATATTATCATTATCCCTCACTTTTTAATAAAAATTGTACATACGTACGTATTTAATCTTAATAACTGTCAAGTTCAAAACAATATGGAAAGCGTTTCTCTATCCTTTGTTTCAAGATTTCACCACCGGATCACACCAGGGGCGGATACAGAAAACCATTTGAAGGGGGGTGGGGGTCATGCTGAAGAAAACCCTCCCCCATGAACGAAATTCCCGTTTTAAGTACGAAAAAATTCTGAAACTTTTTTGGGGGTCAATAAAAAGCCCCAAATCGGTCAGGAATAAGGCACATAATTGGAGATAAACGTTGCAAATTAATTTCATAAGCAATAAAACAAAGTAGTAGTTCAAATATTTTCTTTGAAAAATAATTGATGTATTGAAAAGATAAGATACTGTCATCGTTTGCATTTTATGCATAAATTATTTGAACACAATGTGAACGGATACTATTCTCGAGAGTTCAGGGGGGGGGGGGGTCATGACCCCCACGACCCTCCATTGTATCCGCCACTCACACAACACATGCCACTCCATAAATCCGCTCATATGATAATTAACAATTTTCGTTCTAAAAATATCGTTCGATTATTAAGGAATCTCTCAATTATCGAAAATTCGAAGCCAAACATTCAACTATTACCCCATTCGAATAAAGCAAGAGAAAAGCAATCATTCGATTTTAAAAATCATTCCAAATCTATCCATTCCAAGAGCAAAGGGCACCACCTATGAAGCTCTTCCCCCAAGAGCTATACCCCCAAAAGAGACAAAATCTCCTAAAAATTACAATCCCGCAGTTTACGTCAAAACTCCTCCTCCCCCTCCCCTCTTATTTGCACCCATAGGAATGAATTACACGAGAAGTTAATCACTTGTTTTATTAAGAAATAACTAAGTACCTTTGTGCCGAGAAGTAACATGAAACAACAAACGTTTTGTATCCCAAATATACAGAGTACTGCAGAAACGTGTTTTGGAGTTTTAAGGTACTCTTTTTTCAACAAAATAGTAAGCTTTTACATATAAGGGGCCATTGGCCATTTTTGACCCCTTCCCCCATGTAAGGGTACGTAAGGTTTTTCAAACCCCTCCCCCTATTCTTACGTAAGATTCCATTTCGTTTTTCGAAATAATGAAATAACTAATCTAATATCACTGGAATCGGAATTTAATTCACTATTATTAAATTAAACCTTTTTGTGTGAAGAAATATTTACTAAAAAGTTGGAATCTAGACTGAATGTGTTTTCGACATTTTTTTTGTATATGATGCGAAAGTAGTTAAAAAATAAAACATGCCATACATAGTGCAATTCTTTTATTATGTTTTAAATAATTGATTCTTCGTAAAACAAATAAAAAACAGTCATCCTAATACGTTTTTATTTTCCAGACGCAAATGAAACATCGGCTTGGAAAATACTGCGTAAGAATGCGTTTGAACCCCTCTCCCCCCCCCCCCAAAGTATGTAGACATTTTTCCAACCCCCCCCCCCCTTACGTAATTAATGAATGGTCCGTAAAGACATCCAGTAATGTCCTTACATCCACAATCTCACTATTTTGCGTTGAAAAAAGGGTTCCTTGAAACCCCGAAACACGTGTCTGCAGTGATCTGTATATTTGGGCTCTAAAACGTTTGTTATTGCCTATTACACTTGTATCATTATTACCCAATCGTATAGTCGAAGGTGAACGTAAGGGGGAAGACGTCCCCTCAGGTTTTCAACTTAAGTATTCCCCCTTTTTACCTGAACTATAATTTTAATGCCTCTCAAGTTAGAACATTATAAGCGCCTCCAACCTTTACTTCCACCACCGGGACACACAACACATATCTCCCACAGACCCGTCCATGTGTTCATTCATTAACACCTTTCGCTCAAAACATATCATTAGACTACCAAGCATCCCCAAAGAATCATTTGATAATCAAGCATTCAACAGTATACATTAAATTATAACACTATTCGAATGAAACATTCAAAAGGCAATTATTTGATTGTAATACCATTTAGATCGCAAGGGTATCTATTCCTCAAGTGTGCTGGCACACTTTTTAAAATTAGGGATCCTCTCTCCCCCTCAAGAAGGACACTCCCTAAAAAAGTCTAACGTCCATTAGGAATTTCAATGGCGCAGTTTGCGCAATGACCCACCTCCCCTGTGGGCTCCTCAGCGCAGCCCGTCTTTCTGGGGGAAGGGTTAAAAGGTTTCAATGCAAATTTTTTTGGAAGACAGAAAAATACATGCTCATTCATAAGTAAAATCATTAACTTTTCAAAGCCAGCCCTTTGACCGCCTAAATGACGGATCCGCCCCTGCAACTAAAACACTTCAGAAGCAAGGGTGCCCACCCGCCCTGAGGTCAAGCCCCCCCCCCACCCTCAATATCGCAGAGACCTCCCCCAACAAATGAGAAAAATACCCCTTAAAACACCCCCCCCCTAAAAATGTCAATAGCACAGTCTGCGCCATGACCCCCCCCCCCTGCATAGGTGGGCACCCTTGTCAGAAGTCAACTATATTGAGAGGTTCATTCGATTATCAAATCGATCGAAGAATACACTGCTCGAGTGATTGACATCTCGAGAACTCAATATCTCGAGAACTCAACATCTCGAGAAGTTCAAAGCGAGAACTCGAGCAGTTGATCGCTCGAGTTCTCAGAAAGTGATAATCGAGAACTCGAGAAGTTCATCGCTCGAGAACTCGAAAAGTGATAATCGAGAACTCGAGAAGTTCATCGCTCGAGAACTCGGAAAGTGATAATCGAGTACTCGAGAAGTTCATCGCTCGAGAACTTGAGAAGTGATAATCGAGAACTCGAGATACGATAATCGAGAACTCGTGATAATCGAGTTCTCGAATGATCTTGAATAATCGAGTGATTCGATTATGAGAACTCGATTATGCCCATCACTACGCCCCCTCTCCTCTAATTGCTTTTTTCTGCTCAGTGGTAAGGTCCCAATCAGTTCTAGCTGTATTTTTACTGTCCAAATACTAGCATGCCACTTTCCTTTTATTTTTCTAATGAGCTGTTTTTTTTTCTTTCTCCTCCTGGATATGCGCCCTTTTTGGCTTGCGCCCTTAGGCCAGGGCCTAGGTTGGCCTATTGGGTAATCCGGGCTTGTTCCTGTGTCGCGAAGAATCCGTCCGAAAACGACGAATTTCCAATTCAATCTAACTGGGTTGCGACCTTGAAATTCGGCCCCTCTCCCTCAGCCCACCAAATTGCCATCGGCAAACTAATTGAAAACAAACATTCCCCAGTCTCATTGGGGTGGTTTTCTTTCTTTCTTCTTTTCGTTTTGACTCTTTTCCCGTTTGGACTTGATTTCCTAGACACATGCTGCACGAAGGACAGCCAGAGTGAGGTGCATCCCTAGTGAATTAGTAATTGAAATTCCTATTATTTTCTGTTTTAACACATAGTTTTTTTCTACCACGCGCTTATAGGAAACATATCTTGAACAAAATTGTAATCAGAAGAAAATTAAGCGTACATAAACTAGGTAAGTTGTAGTGTTTCCTTTTAAAGTTTTCTTAACAATACGAGCAATTTATGTGTTAATATGTTTTCCCATTTAAAAACTAAGTTCCGACAGCAACGAAAAAAAATTTCTACACATTTCGTGTGATTGAGGATGAGAAAAAATAAATATTAATTATTAATTTATTTTTGAACTTTATATTTTTGGTATGATTTATTTCAGATTCATTTTATATTTTGATTAATAATCTTATTTAAACTTTTAGTTTATTTTTATCAATAATAGATTACTTATCTCCCCGGAAGCTTACAACTTTTAAACTGTAATCCTGAAAAGTTCGTTTTTTTTTTTTTTTTTTTTTTTTGAACATAAGTGAATAAATAAATTTGAAGTTGATGCAACGAAATTACTTTTCGCTGTATCAAAATTTTATGAAGCGAAGAATGAAATTGAAAATTACTTGAATATTTTACTGTAATCAGTTTATGAAATTGCAAGTTTGGCCATATTAACACATGTAATTTAAAAGTAATTATTAGAAATTCGTACTTTTAAATCTTACTGAAATGTGAGTCTATGGTCCCAAGAGAAGAGCAGCTAGTCATTTTTAACTGAAGAAAAAAATCTTTCTTCAATGTTGTTCCGTTTTTCAAGAAAAGCATATTTGTATTTGTTTCATTGGAATAAATTTTCTGATTAGTATTTACCGCCTTTTTACTGAGGAATTATTTTATAAGCGTCTATGCATCCATCATTAGTAAATTGCGGAGGTAGTATTAAACGTAAAAAAAAAAAGGACATGTGCATTTAACTATAAAATTACTAGGTGAAAGTTTCTGCTATTTACTGCGCATATAATTAAAAAAAGGTCAATGCGAGGTACATTTTCTTGTGTTTTTCACGTCTATATTAGATTTTTTTTTTAACTCTTAATTTCTTCAAGTTAAAATTATTTGCTATTTCTTGCAATAGAATATCTTTTACTAACATCACATAAAAGAAAAAAAAAGTCAATACCTACGTTATAAAATATGATATGCTTTCGAGAATACAGGATGATTACAAAATCGCTCCTAGAATGGAAGTTATACCAATTTGAAAATGAAAGAATCAGAAGTGTTATTATTGTTAGATGAATTTTGGAAGGTAGATTTAAATCATTATTGGATTTTTAACCACAATCATTTTAAGATTTTTTTACAAAAGATTGTCTTTAGGCTTTTGAACATCAGATGACTGTTGAGCAAAAAATTTACAAACTGAGGTTATAAGAAACCTATAAGTTTTGATTTCAAAAATTGGCTAGCTTTATGCATATTACATATTGTTGAAAATGTATCTAATGCTACTGTATTACCGCAATCGCAAACGGGACGAAGATTACCTTAATGATCAAAATTTGACGTTTGACTTCAAATCATGAAATTTTCGAGTCGAACACTTGCTTACTGCTAATAAAGACAGTAAAGTAACCAGATTATAATCAAATATTGACACGATAATTCGTAATAGAGTATATTGCCATTTTCCCTGTAGTTGTTTACAATTATATTTTTAATTTGAAAAAGACTGATTTGTACAGAAGTTTTTTTTTTGTATTGGCAGAATAAACTGAACTCGTGTTTGGTGGTGAGATAGGTGGGTGCGATGCCTCCTCTTGATCTTTTAAATGAAACATCAAATTGAAAACATCAGAGGAAAATCGCCAATAATGTTTAAATCATTCATGACCTTATTAAAAACATTTATAAAAAGCAATCATTTGCATTTTTTTTTTCCAAAATGTTGTTAAAATAAAAATACGTGGATGCTTAATTTCATTCACCATACATTCCATTACTCGACAGGTAAAAGATCTCTCAGGTATTCGTTTGGCTTGACAAAATTAAACCCCTAGTGCAGTTTCGCACCGAAGAGAGCTCAAGTGTCTCCATCTGGTGGAAACTCGGCATCGAAATTTCCTGTGCAGTCACATCCGCGCCTTAATGGTAGCATTTGAAAGACTAGATGCCATATCGGTGGTTCACACTAGATCCGAAAAGGCTAAAGCCTCTAACGAAGCCCCATTAGAAAGAAAAAAGAAATACCATAACGGATCCTAAGATAGCTTATTTTACCAATTCGTTTTGCAAAAAAATAATAATAACGATTTTAAAAAAAAACGGCAATACGCTTTTTTTTTTAATGATTGCAACAAAGGAAGTCTCCATCCATCAAAGGGTTAATAGTTTGTTCAAGTTTTTAAATGATGGTTAGAAATGATAATTAGAAAACGGATAAAATTAGAAACTTCATTCAATTTCGTATAATCAAAAGAATGTTATAAAGTAGATAAATAAAGAACTAGTTCAAGCTTTTTAAATGAAACCTTGCTAATATTTTCGTCGAGAGGGTGGTTGAATTTTGCCAGAAATCTTGTTCAAATCGGACAGGGTGGCGGAATTACGTTATATTGCATTCATAGTTATACATTCGACTCGATAGATATAGATTTCTTTATTTTTTTCAAATAAAATGACTTGTACATATTTTGTTGAAATATATTACAAAGCTTTAATATTTTATTAAACTGCGTTTTCCAAGTAATCCATAGAACAGTTTTCGTTTTCCGATTTTCTTTTATTGTGAACTTTTTATTAATAGGAATTATATCACTCATTTTCAAAGCATCAGAACAGAGGAAGCTTATGAGATGGAATTTTTCTATTTATGTATGAAAACTTAGTATGGGAAAACTTTTAGTTTAATGTTAATTTTATAAACTGACAATAATTTTTTTGCCACTTAATGTAAAATTTTTGTTAAATAATTTTTTAATAAATGCTCTATCAATTTCAATTATTTAATTAATTTTAGTTAATTATCATATTTTAATAATTAGTTTTAATTGGATTTATTTTTTAATTTAGCATGCCTCCTCTTTTGAAGTTCGTGAAACCTTGGACCCCCCCCCTTAACAAAGTTCTAGCTACGTGCCTGCCACCAGGGTCGGATCTAGTAGTTTTGCCGCCCTAGGTGGAATTGAAAAGTGCCGCCCCCCCACCGATACGATAATAATAATAGTATTAATATAAAATAATAGTATACACTGCTCGACATTGAAAATGCAACACCAAGAAGGATTGGTCAGAAATTGATGAAATTTGGAAAAAAGACAGAGACAGCAAGGAATAATAAATGATCTTAATTTCAAAATCATAGGCAGAATACAGAGCGAGAACGGCGTCGGCTACGTAGGATGTAGGACCACCGAGGACAGCGATACACGAAGAAACACGTCTAGGCATAGAGTCAACAAGGGTGCGGATGGTGTCCAGAAGGATGGCTCTCCATTCCCTTTCGACCATTTGCCACATTCGTCTTCTGAACGAGGCAGGGACAGAGTCTGCAAACGGCGTCCAATCACATCCCACGCATGTTCGATTGGTGACAGGTTAGGAGAATATGGTGGCCAGGGAAGCATCTGTGTGCCTTGGAGAGCATGTTCACATATGCGAGCACTAGTAGTGTAAAAAGTCCGGTTTCACGACAGCAAGCGGAGGTGCGGAGGGACCTCCGCCTGCCGTTCCCCACCGCCTCCCAGGGCCGCCGCGAGGGTTTTCGCTCGCCCGCGTTTTCGCGCTTTGTCATGAAGATTATGGGTAGTTTAGTTTCGGTTTCGGAATAAGTTTTTGGACTTAGTCGTTTTTTATTTTTAGGATGGCAACACTTGTTGTCATGACAACTGAAGTTTTCGGGTGGCAACACTTGTTGCTATGGTAACCAAAGTTTTTACTTTTCGATTTTTACTTTTAAGAACGTTCGTGGCGCCATCTATCGAGACTTTGTATATTTTTTTAAGAACTTAGAATATTTCTGTGAATTTAATTATTTTTATTTTTACAGAGTGTCAGAGTTGGGAATCGAACACCCAAACTTTGAGTTAGCAAAAACGTATGCTAACCACTATGCTATATTTCCCATTTCTCTTTCAGTCTTAATGTGAATCTGTACCATGACAACGAATATTACAAGTAAATTAATTTTAAAACCATCAGTTAATTCACTCTTTAGTACTAATCATGGCATATCATTAACTGAATGTCAGCACATATTTTTAAACTATCATCATTATTATTATTTTTCATAATAACAAAGTTTTTCACTTAAGTAAAGATTTATTTAAATACAACCCATTTGATCTTTTAGATTTATTTCAATGCTTTGTGGACTTGAAATATATTTTAAACTTTGATTTTTTTTTTTTTTCATGCATTTTAAACTTTATCATTTTTTTTACAACTTTGATTCTTTGCACGAATTTCAAAACTTGCAATCAATTTACTCTTAGCATTAATTAACACTTATCATTAACAAATTTTCACGGAATTTTTTAAAATCATCTTAAATATTTTTTTTTTTTCCTTTTTTACTTTTATACAACAAAATATTTTTTCTAACTTGTTAAATTTTCGAAGAAATAATTTTCTTAACTAATTTTTTTTTTTTTTTTTTTTACTTTCATACAACAAAATATTTTTTCTAACTTGTTAAATTTTCGAAGAAATAATTAACTTAAACATTCTTTTATACATTTTGTACTTAAACGTTTTTTTTCCCCATCACTATGCACTTTGATGATTTTTTCACAATTTTTAGACGGTCTATTTTCGGGTATTTCAAACTTCGATTATTTTCGAACATATTAAACTTTGTCGTTTTTCAAGATTTTTTTTTTTTTTCTTAAACTATATCATTTTTTTCCCGACTTAGATTTTTTTTTATGCATTTTTGTACTAGAAATATTTTTCACATTCATACATTTAGGATTTCGATTTTTTTTTTTTTTTCTAGTTAGGTCTTAGACTATTTTAAAGCTCTTTTGCTTATTTTTGGCGATTTTTAGACTTAGTTTATTTTTATACCTTTTGATCATTAAATATTTTTGCATCTTTTATTTATTTACAAGTATACTCAACTTTATCATTTTTCCCGACTTTAAATATTTTCGTTCATTTAGGAGTTTGATTGTTTTTATGCATATTTACACTTGAAATATTTTTCGAACTTTGATTTATTCATGCCTTTCGCACTTTGATTTATTCATATATTTCAAACTTTATCATCTTTACATTTAAAATTATTTTCGCGCCTTTTGAACTTTATAGTTTTTCTAACTTAGTTTATTTTCAATCATTTTCGAGCTTAGATTCTATTCGTTAGGTTGATTTATTTTCTTGCTTTGATAGAATATTTTTTCACGTTTTTGCAAATTTTCAAGCAAGTTTGAAGATTATTTTTACCGTTTTAGTCTTAGACTATTTTAACGTCTTTTAATCTTTAACTATTTTCTCACTTTTTAATCTTTAACTAATTTCAAACATTTCAAACTTAGATTATTTTTTCGTGATTTCAATTTTTTTTTTTTTTTTTCGTATATTTTGGAGTTATTGATTATTAGTTGATTATTTTTTTCGCTTGTTTTAACTTCATCGCTTTTTTCCCCCCCATATTTTTGAACTTAGAAATTTTTCACAATTAGTGACGATAATCGAACCCTTAAATTGTTCGAAACATTATCATACATACCATGTCTTCAATTTTCATCCAACTAAATTAATTTATAAACTTGCAATCAATTTACTCTTAGTAGTAATTAACACTTATCATTAACAAATTTTCACGGATTTTAAAAAATCGACTTAATTAATTTTTTCCAGTAAGCAAATTTCGCACTCACGTTACATTTTATCACTACATATGCTTTTCAAGAGTTTTATTTAATTTATCACATTTTATTTAATTAACTCTAATAATTATTTTTTCACTAATATTTAGCTTAATCATTTTATCGCATTTATTTTTTCCTTATTTATTTTTTCATACAAGCACTCTTGTTACAATAAAACAAAATTTTCGTGAAGTAGATTCACTTTGACTATTTCATTTTCACAATAATATTTTATTTTACTTTACCATATTTTACTATTTTACTTACCGCGTTTTACTATTTATCATTCATTTACCAAAGTGATGAAAAATGTTCCCGCTATTATATTCAAAACACATCACGTTCAATATAGTTATTTTCGAAGACGAGAGTTTACAGCTTTTCCAAAATATTACTTTACAACCAACTAATTTCATTAACAGAATTTTCATTACAATTTATAAATTTCAGTTTTATTTAATTATTTTTACCTATGGTAAAATAAAACACATCACATAAAAATGTTAAACATCAATGACGGACCCTAGAAATGTTAAAATTATAAGTCGAGTATCAAAACTTCATGTCTACAATCCTATAAATTTTAAAAATAGACTCATCGAAAAATAACTTCTACTGAAATTAATTTCAAAACTTACAATCAATTTACTCTTAGCATTAATAAACACTTATCATTAAGAAATTTTCACGGATTTTAAAAATCATCTTAAATAATTTTTTCATGTAAGCAAATTTCGCGCTCAAGTTACATTTTATCAATACATTTTATTTAATAACCTATAATAATTATTTTTTCATTGGTATTTAACTTAATTATTTTATCGCTTGGTATTTAACTTAATCATTTTATCGCACATATTTTTACTTTATTTATTTTTTTTTCATACAAACACTCTTGTTAGAATAAAACAAAAATTTTCAACTTTCATGAATTAGATTCACTTTGACTATTTCATTTTCACAATAATATTTTATTTTACTTTACCATATTCCCATGCGTTTTACTATTTTTCATACATTTACCAAAGTGATGAAAAATGTTCCCACTATTATATTAAAAATACATCACGTTCATTATAGTTATTTTCAAAGAAGAGTGTTTACACGCTTTTCTAAAATATTACTTTACAACCAACTAATTTCTTTAACAAAATCGATATCATTTATTTTATAGTCTTTATACTTTTCGAACGAAACATTCAAATGGTCAGCTATACATTAAATTAAGAAACTTCTGCCATCTAGCCGTATGCAGCGATTTCAAATAAAACATGCGTGTTGTTGTAATTTTGTGAGATTGAGTTATAATTAACAATCCACTTATTACAATTTCATTCATCGTTTTTGAATAACATCGCGAAAGCTGGCACTTGAGGGATTTCACCCAAAAAAGGTTAGTCTTTTGTACTTAATTTTACTCAGTATTTAGTTATAACTTAATTTTGTTAAATTTTAGATTAAGTTTCCTAATTTAACGTATAGATGACCATTTGAATGTTTCGTTCGAAAAGGATAAAGACTAAAATAAATGATATCGATTTTGTTAAAGAAATTAGTTGTTAAAGTAAAATATTATCGGGAAAATGAAATAGACAAAGTGAATCTAATTCATGAAAGTTGAAAATTTTTGTTTTATTCTAACTTGAGTGCTTGTATGAAAAAAAAAATAATAAAGTAAAATACTAAGCGATAAAATGACTAAGTTAAATACTAATCAAAAAATAATTATTAGAGTTAATTAAATAAAATGTGATAAATTAAATGAAACTCTTGAAAAGCATATGTAGCGATGAAATAAGTTTCTTTATTTAATGTATAGCTGACCATTTGAATGTTTCGTTCGAAAAGGATAAAGACTATAAAATAAATGATGCTAATAAGCACGAAACTGCAGTCCTCGGCTGGAAATGACTGAGCTGGCGGTGTATTTCAGTATTTCTGCTTTAGCCCTGGCTAATGGGCGGTAATTTACTGAAGATATCGATTTTGTTAAAGAAATTAGTTGGATGTAAAGTAATATTTTAGAAAAGCGTGTAAACACTCTTCTTTGAAAATAACTATAATGAACGTGATGTATTTTGAATATAATAGCGGGAACATTTTTCATCACTTTGGTAAATGTATGAAAAATAGTAAAACGCATGGGAATATGTTAAAGTAAAATAAAATATTATTGTGAAAATGAAATAGCCAAAGTGAATCTAATTCATGAAAGTTAAAAATTTTTGTTTCATTCTAAAAAGAGTGCTTGTATGAAAAAAAAATAAATAAATAAAGTAAAAATATGTGCGATAAAATGATTAAGTTAAATACTAAGCGATAAAATGATTAAGTTAAATACTAATGAAAAAAATAATTATTAGAGTTAATTAAATAAAATGTATTGATAAAATGTAACTTGAGCGCGAAATTTGCATACATGAAAAAATTATTTAAGATGATTTTTAAAATCCGTGAAAATTTCTTAATGATAAGTGTTTATTAATGCTAAGAGTAAATTGATTGTAAGTTTTGAAATTAATTTCAGTAGAAGTTATTTTTCGATGAGTCTATTTTTAAAATTTATAGGATTGCAGACATGAAGTTTTGATACTCGACTTATAATTTTAACATTTCTAGGGTCCGTCATTGATGTTTAACATTTTTATGTGATGTGTTTTATTTTACCATAGGTAAAAATAATTAAATAAAACTGAAATTTATAAATTGTGATGAAAATTCTGTTAATGAAATTAGTTGGTTGTAAAGTAATATTTTGGAAAAGCTGTAAACTCTCGTCTTCGAAAATAACTATATTGAACGTGATGTGTTTTGAATATAATAGCGGGAACATTTTTCATCACTTTGGTAAATGAATGATAAATAGTAAAACGCGGTAAGTAAAATAGTAAAATATGGTAAAGTAAAATAAAATATTATTGTGACAATGAAATAGTCAAAGTGAATCTACTTCATGAAAATTTTGTTTTATTCTAACAAGAGTGCTTGTATGAAAAAATAAATAAGGTAAAAATAAATGCGATAAAATGATTAAGCTAAATATTAGTGAAAAAATAATTATTAGAGTTAATTAAATAAAATGTGATAAATTAAATAAAACTCTTGAAAAGCATATGTAGTGATAAAATGTAACTTGAGTGCGAAATTTGTTTACTGGAAAAAATTAATTAAGTTGATTTTTTAAAATCCGTGAAAATTTGTTAATGATAAATGTTAATTACTACTAAGAGTAAATTGATTGCAAGTTTATAAATTAATTTGGTTGGATGAAAATTGAAGACATGGTATGTATGATAATGTTTCGAAAAATTTAAGGGTTCGATTATTGTCACTAATTGTAAAAAATTTAAGTTCAAAAATATGGGGGGAAAAAAGCGATAAAGTTAAAACAAGCGAAAAAAATAATCAACTAATAATCAATAACTCCAAAATATACGAAAAAAAAATTGAAATCACGAAAAAATAATCTAAGTCTGAAATGTTTAAAATTAGTTAAAGATTAAAAAGTGAGAAAATAGTTAAAGATTAAAAGACGTTAAAATAGTCTAAGACTAAAACGGTGAAAATAATCTTCAAACTTGCTTGAAAATTTGCAAAAACGTGAAAAAATATTCTATCAAAGCAAGAAAATAAATCAACCTAACGAATAGAATCTAAGCTCGAAAATGATTGAAAATAAACTAAGTTAGAAAAACTATTAAGTTAAGGCGCGAAAAAAGTCGTTAAAAATGATAAAGTTGAGTATACTTGTAAATAAATAAAAGATGCAAAAATATTTAATGATCAAAAGGTATAAAAATAAACTAAGTCTAAAAATCGCCAAAAATAAGCAAAAGAGCTTTAAAATAGTCTAAGACCTAACTAGAAAAAAAAAAATAATCGAAATCCTAAATGTATGAATGTGAAAAATATTTCTAGTCCAAAAATGCATAAAAAAAAAAATCTAAGTCGGGGAAAAAAATGATATAGTTAAAGGGAAAAAAAATCTTGAAAAACGACAAAGTTTAATATGTTCGAAAATAATCGAAGTTTGAAATACCGGAGAATAGACCGTCTAAAAATTGTGAAAAAATATTCAAAGTGCATAGTGATGGGAAAAAAAAAACGTTTAAGTACAAAATGTATGAAAGAATGTTTAAGTTAATTATTTCTTCGAAAATTTAACAAGTGAGAAAAAATATTTTGTTGTATGAAAGTTAAAAAAAAATTGATTTCCTTTTTATTCGTAATAGAAAAAAAAATACGAGTAAGAAAAAAATAGTTAAGAAAATTATTTCTTCGAAATTTTAACAAGCTAGAAAAAATATTTTGTTGTATAAAAGTAAAAAAAAAAAAAAATTAGTTAAGAAAATTATTTCTTCGAAAATTTTACAAGTTAGGAAAATTATTTTGTAAATTTGACAAAGAAAAAAAAATTAGTTAAGAAAATTATTTCTTCGAAAATTTAACAAGTTAGAAAAAATATTTTAATGTATAAAAGTAAAAAAGAAAAAAAATATTTAAGATGATTTTAAAAAAATCCGTGAAAATTTGTTAATGATAAGTGTTAATTAATGCTAAGAGCAAATTGATTGCAAGTTTTGAAATTCGAGCAAAAAATCAAAGTTGTAAAAAAAATGATAAAGTTTGAAATGCATGAAAAAAAAAAAAAAAAAAAGAAAATCAAAGTTTAAAATATATTTCAAGTCCACAAAGCATTGAAATAAATCTAAAAGATCGAATGGGTTGTATTTAAATAAATCTTTACTTAAGTGAAAAACTTTGTTATTATGAAAAATAATAATAATGATGATAGTTTAAAAATATGTGCTGAAATTCAGTTAATGATATGCCATGATTAGTACTAAAGAATGAATTAACTGATGGTTTTAAAATTAATTTAATTGTAATATTCGTTGTCATTGTACAGATTCACATTATGACTGAAAGAGTAATGGGAAATATAGCATAGTTGTCAGCATACGTTTTTGCTAACTCAAAGTTTGGGTGTTCGATTCCCAACTCCGACACTCTGTAAAAATAAAAATAACTAAATTCACAGAAATATTCTAAGTCCTTAAAAAAATATTCAAAGTCTCGATAGATGGCGCTACGAGCGTTCTTAAAAGTAAAAATCGAAAAGTAAAAACTTTGGTTACCATAGCAACAAGTGTTGCCACCCGAAAACTTCAGTTGTCATGACAACAAGTGTTGCCATCCTAAAAGTAAAAAGCGACAAAGTCCAAAAACTTATTCCGAAACCGAAACTAAACTACACATAATCTTTCATGACAAAGCGCGAAAACGCGGGCGAGCGAAAACCCTCGCGGCGGCCCTGGAAGGCGGTGGGGAACGGCAGGCGGAGGTCCCTCCGCACCTCCGCCTGCTGTCGTGAAACCGGCCTTTTTACACTACTAGCACTGTGTGGTCGGCCGTTATCCTGCTGAAAAATTGCATTAGGTAGCCCTTGAAGGTAAGGGATTGCCACCGGCCGCAGCACATTATACAAGTATCGTTGGGCCGTCATAGTGCCCTGAATACGAACTAGAGGTGATATGGAATTGTACGCAATTGCGCCCCAAACCATTATGCCACGTTGTCGTGCGGTGGGACGTTCCACAGTTACTGCCGGATTAGATCTGTCTCCAAGTCGACGCCACACACGTATGCGGCGACTATCACTGGATAAACAGAAGCGGGATTCATCTGAGAACACGACATTTCGCCTTTCTGTCATCCACGTTGCTCTAGTCCGGCACCATACTAAACGTTGCTGTCTATGTTGTGGGGTCAATGGCAGTCTTCTTAGCGGACGCCGTGATTGCAGACCACGTGCGACCAAAAGACGGGAAATGGTTCTGGTTGACACGGGAACATTCAGGGTATCTAGGTATCTTGCACCTGCTGCAGAATCGAAGAACAAGTGACTTGTGGGTCTGCTACAGCTTGTCGGTGGATGCGTCGATCCACGCGTTCTGGCGTCACTCTGGCTGCCCCTGCACCCTTCAATTTTGCCACATTTCGTTGTTCCAATCATCTTTGGCACAGCCGATGCACCGTGCTCGCATCCATGTGGGTATCAGCTGCGATTTGACGTACTATCCAACCTTCCCTTCTCAGTCCGATCACCATACCCCTCGTAAAATCGTCTATCTGCTGGAAGTGCGCCTTCGTTGACGGCGGCCTGGCATTCTCTCGTGTTACACGTATCCTCCAAGACAAAAACAAAATTTTTTCGATAATTCTCCAGTCAGAAATAACGACACGAATATTGCCCATTCTGCAAGTTCCTTCCCTTATATCTTACTTCATGTGCGTCGGAGAGCTGCGCATTTCACATCATTTACATAACTCAGTAATGTACGTCTACTCTAAAATTTGCATAAATTTCTGAACACTCCTTCTCGGTGTTGCATTTTCAATGTCGAGCAGTGTATTAATAAAATAAAGATAATAGTAAAGTGCTTAAAATTAAAGTAAGTTTCTAGTTAAATTCCAAACTGAGTTATGCATATCCAAGCACTGGTAGACACACTTTAAATCATCTTTTTTAATATTAAAGTAGTGAGTCTTATGGCACTGAAACAACATATATTAATAGTTTTAAAAAACTTTTAAAACGTAATTTGTCGCCTTTAAAATTAAACTGAATTTCTAGTTAAATTCGAACTGTGTTTTGCATATCTTTTTTTTTAAGCATTGAAGTAATGCAGATATTCTTACTGTTTAAAAAATGTTTCAACTTCGAAATTTGCCGCCCTAGGCGGCCGCCTAGGTCGCCTACCCCAGGAGCCGGTCCTGATGACCACTGAAATCGGAAGGGAGGGACATAAGTAATGTTCGGGCACTATTCAGGGACCCAGTAATTCCTCTATCCCAAAATGCAGTTTAGGGCTATCTTTGGTCATGGCCGTCTTGGATTTACACTTGGAGATATAGTTAAATTAGTCAAACTTCGTTAAAGCAAAATTTACGAGACCATGCTATTTACATCATGTTAACCGGATTTCATCTAATCCGGTTAATAAATGATGATTAACTCCCGAGACTGAATGTGTACTTTATGTAAAGCGATATTTCAGGTAAAGCGACTTTGCCTTAACAAGGTTTGACTGCAATGATCTTGGTCGTTTTTTGGATATTTATTGAACAGGATTAAATGTATCGAACTTAAATAAATATATTTCTTAAATCGGAAAAAATGCATTTCTTGAACCCGAATAAAAATGTGTTTGCTCAGCATGAACAAATATTATTGTGCATAAAACAACACATACCCTGATATCAAGTGGGGAAACACGATATGAGGCAGTGAGAAGCAAAGGGATGTAAGTGGACATTTTCAAGTTTTGAGTAAAACGCGTATAAAGATTACGTTCTAGGTAGGCTTTCATTGAATTTGTTTTCTAAATCATGCTATACAGCAGCACCTACCAGGGCTACTAGTACTATCTCTTGCCCTAAGACAGAGAAGGGGTTCACCTACCATTTGTGTACTGGTTATCTCCAAGTTTTTAATTTTGCCACTTGCATCCCTTTGCTTCTCATTACCTCATATAAGAACTGACACCGATTCTTTTTTCAGCCAAATTATTTTTATTATCTGTGGTAAACATTTCACTTATAGATAACATCAAATAGTGCAGTATATTTAAGTTAACATTTCCGTTGAATTTCACAAAAAAAAATAGGTTGTTACAATTTACATTGATATTACAATGAATTCAAGATATTTTCCATCTTAACACTTCTAATGGTGTGTTTTGAGTATATTAACTGTGGTCAAACATGGTGTAGCCTAGTCCTGTCATGATGTGGTATTTTTCTGTCAAAGTTAATGCCGGAAAACTCAGTCTCCTTGTTCAAATTAGAGCCGTTCTCATCGGTTCCAGCTTTTTAAAAAAATGGCACAATCACAAGGCTTTTCTTGTCAATATTTGCATCGTCATAATAGTCACTTGTTGTCAAAATTAGTGTCGTCGTCACCAATTGTGGCTTTTGATAAAAATTACTGCAAACACAAGTCCTTTCTTGTCAATCTTTGCGTCGACATAATAGTCAGTTCTTGTCAAAATTAGTGTCATCCTAATCCTTTTTGGGTTTTGATAAAAAAATACCGCAAAACACAAGTAATTTCTTGTCAATATTTGCGTTGACTGAACACTCGGTTCTTGTCAAAATTAGTGATATCCTCACCAGTTTTGGGTTTGGATTAAAAAAATAGTGCAAATACAAGTCCTTTCTTGTCAATATTTGCGTCATCATAATAGTCACTTCTTGTCAAAATTAGTGTCGTCGTCATCAGTTTTGGGTTTTGATAAAAAATTACTGCAAACACAAATCCTTTCTTGTCAATCTTTGCGTAACACAATAGCCTGTTCTTGTCAAAATTAGTGTGTCCTCATTAGTTTTGGGTTTTGATAAAAATTAGTGCAAACACAAGTCCTTTCTTGTCAATATTTCCGTCGTCTGAACATCCAGTTCTTGTCAAAATTAGTAGTTTTGGGTTTTGATTTTAAAAAAATATAAAAAATAGTGCAAAACACAAGTCCTTTCTTGTCAACATTTGCGTTGTCATAATCTTCATTTCCCACCAAAATTAGAATCGCTGTCAAAACATGTGGTCATAATCGGTAGCTCTTTCAAAATTAATATTGTCATTACAATCATTTCTTGTCGAAGTCGGAGTCGTCATCAGTGCTCTCATTTTGTGTCATAATTAACACTCATAGTCATGTCTAGTCAATATTACAGTCATCACATCCAGGATATTTCCGTACTTAAAAGAATAAAGATAGCAACATTGTTATAAATGTCAAAATTAGTGTCGTCCTATTCAGTCAAAATTAGTATCGTCATAATCAGTCAAAATTAGTACCGTCATAATCAGTCAAAATTAGTACCGTCATAATCAGTCAAAATTAGTATCGCCTTTAAACAGTCGAAATTAGTATCGTCATAATTAGTCAAAATCAGTATCGTCAGAATCAGTCAAAATTAGTGTCGTAGTAATCAGTCAAAATTAATAACGCCGTAATCAGCCAAAAACTAGTGTCTTCATAACCATTCAAAATTAATATCATCACAATCAGTCCAAATTAGTTTCATTAAAATTAGTCATTTCCAGTCGAAATTAGTGACTTCGTCAACTTCGGGTAGATTTCTAGTATGAATAGTACATGTTTTTGCACCTACAGTGCATGTAATCTTGCCTGATTTCTTCCCAAAATAATTCAGCCAAAGCGGAGCAGTGGCGTTGTATGAGAGATTCTAGACGCCTTGCAATCCCACGCAATTTGTGGGTGATGCTGTAAAGCAGCACCACAGCAACACGTAAGCAAACGCTTATTCGGTTGCCCATAGTAAATCAATAAAAAATAATCACAAAATCAAAAGTAAATCACGAGATATCAATATCTGCTCAGCTTTAATCTTAGTGGCAAAGTAAAGAAATGAATATTCGCACCTTCAACAATATGTTGATGTTACTGTTTCGTTGATTGTTGCTAATACACAACTGCATTGTTGCGTTAGACTTAAAGCAACAATTAACAGCGTGGCAAATGCTATTGTTGCAAGATATTTTCTTCAAAACAAGACAGTTTAAACTATTAAACTACCTTTCTATTTACAGTTTTTTGTTTATTATCTCTCTCTCTCTCTCTCACTGACCTGGTTACGCCCCCCGCCCCTCCCCTCCTTTTACGAGAATCTTTTTTGCTAAGTTTTACAAAAAATATTAAAAATATTTGATAAAAGCGTAAAAGTTATTTTCAATTCCATTTTTGAAGCATTTCCTCAATTTTTCGGTTGCTTTCTGAATAACAAAAGCAACCGAAAAATTGAGGAAATTCAAAAAAAGATTCAACTTTTTTGGTTCTGTTAATCAATTCTCCACATACTCACGAATATTACATACTCAAGCATCGTAAATGTTATTATGTGACACGATTTGCTCTTTTTTTTTAATAAAGGCTCCAGGATTGTGGATTGATGCCAGCTGACAGCCCAAGTAGCACACTTAGTCATATAAACTTCGTGAAATGGTTGTTGACGTTGGGATAACCATTTTGAAACCTTTATGAAACGTTTCAACGTTACATGTGCTACCTGGAAGGTTCTCTATTTTTGCTTTTAACTGCGAAAAATAGATATTCAGTTTAAACTGCGGTCCCTGGATGTGATAACAGAGCAGCAGATATATTGCATGTAGTTCTGCCTTAGCCCTGGGCGGTAAATTACTGTTAATACCCAAGCTTTGCCATCAATTTACGAATTGAACCGTGCCATGGCTACGGACTATCGCTGGTGAGCTAAATTTGCTTTAGCTACCAGTTTGCTGGAACTCTCAATGTCAATGAGATGGCATCTGCCTCCAGCTTGGTTATTCACTATTCCAGACTGATGAGTCCGTAACAAGGACGAAACTGCAGTCTCTGGATGTGATAACCGGGATGTCGGCATTATTGCTTGTAGTTCTGCATTAGCCCTAGATTAATGGCGGTAAATAATTGCTTAAGTAACTGTAATTTTAAACTTAAAAGCCTGGTTTTCAAAATTTTAAGCTTTCATTGTTTTAAGTTTAGGTTGGGCGTTTTTCGGAGATTTGTGTGAGAGCGCGATACTTGAAGCTTATGGGTATTGACGTCCTCATTGTTAGCAATCTCTGATGAAGATAGTGGAAAGGATGGGGCTTGGGAATTCTCCTCCGGTATTCTTTTAAAATCAAAGTTTCAAAAATGCTCTTCTGGGCTACCTTTGGTAATGTTTAGGCTAAGGTTGCTGAAAATTTTATGAAGCTGGGAGCCTGAAATTTTTTGAGCTTCAAGTACTTTTAGCTGTCAATCCGTTCTAGGATTTTTACGAGTTTAAGCTCATTAGTTTTTTTTTTTTTTTTTTTTGAGCAATCACGATTGCTTATTGTTCTCATTTGACCGTTTTTGAGGTCCGTGCCTTTTTCAGCTTGGACCAGAAGCCTCTGCAGCACCACCGCCCACCGTCCTCTGCAGGCGGCGCGGTGCAGCTGCTCCGGTCCTGAGCTATCCGCTTCTCCTGGTTGGAGGCGTCCATGTCCTACACACACGCACGCTCACACACTAACATACACACACACACGCCTACGTGCATAGACACAGGTCTACGCACACACAAGCCTACACACTTACACACACAACTATGCACACGTAACCGCCTAGGAGGAGAGGCAGGCTTGGGAGGGGGGGGGGCAGGAGCTGTTTCTAGAAACAATAACTCCAATGAGTAGGGTCCTGTCTCAGTTCGTGATTGCGAAAAACATAATTTAAATTCAAAATTTCAAAATTCAAAATTTTTTTTTTTTTTTTTTTTTTTTTTTTTTTTTTTTTTTTTGTAGCACGCATGTAACTCTTGACAATACGCGGCGGGAAATACTTTTCCTGAGTTTTAAAATGTCATAAATTCCGAAGAAAAAAACAATAGTTCAAAAGCTCGTATTTTGTAACTCTAAAGTCAAAATACATATTTGTTTCAAATGTGCTACAGTTGCACAGCGTAAATATTTTTTTCGTAAAAGATATTGTCATCCAAATTGGCCATAAAAACCCTTTTCAACGAAAAAAAATAGCTTGTTTTCAATGCGCTGTAGCTCAAGATTGTCACCTTGCATCTTCTTTAGTACACTATTAAGAAGAGCAGATTGTTTTCAACCAAAATACGTATTGTTACAAATTCTGTAAATAGTAATTATTGTAGGAACGTAACCTGTAAATAGTTTCCCGTAATGAATATACAACCCCTTTTTCATTCGGCTAAAGTATACGACCCCTATTTTCTTTCTTTTCATTGATAACGGTCTACTACTTTACAGAAGCGTGTGGAATAGTTGAGAAATTTCTTTTCGGTGTATTTAAGCCGTTAGCGATGGATAAACAGTCAGTTTCGATTGAGAATTCGTTAGTGTATTGGCTCTGTTTATAGCGAGGCATTTCGCCGTGTTGTTTTCGTATTTGGAAGTAAATACGTGTGTAAACGTTGAGTTTACGGTGTTGTGTGATAATTGCTTAATTGCTGATGAATAATTTAGCAGTTGTTAACGATTTCTCCTGTACATAGTGTAAATAAAGCTCCTGTGTTTTTATCAAGAACTGTGTCTTCATTTCAAGAAAGTGGAAGTCGCACCGAATCCGCTACAATTTGGCGCCCAACGTGGGGCTACTTCAGGACTTTCTTGCAGTAAGTGTGACTTTGGACATTTTTTCATAAAGACTTTTTAAATTTGGACTTTATTTTTATGGTGATTACTCGCGCAATGGATGAACAATTAAAACAACTGCTTGATGCAATCAACTCTGTGAAGAGTGACATGGCGGCTAATCAAGAACAATTAAAAAGTGACTTGACTGCGAGTTTTACAGCTAATCAAGAACAATTAAAAAATGATATGGCAGCTAATCAAGAACAATTAAAAAATGATATGGCGGCTAATCAAAACCAATTGAAAAGTGATTTAACAGTGCTGAAAAATGACCTAGTTTCTAACCAAGAGGGAATTAAAAACGATCTTACTTCGGTAAAGACTGATGGAAAATAAATTTAATGAGATAGAGCATCGAGTTGATGCTATTGAAGGAAAGTTTGAGGCAGTTGAAGGCCGATTCATCGCAGTGGAAAATAAAATCGAAGAGAAATTTGAAGAAAAATTAAGTTACGTTGAAGGCCGATGCAATGCTGTAGAAAATAAACTGGAAGAAGAAGATAGAAGATTTCATCTATTTAAAGAAGAGATCTTTAAGGACGTGGAAAGGAGATTGGCGACCGCGGAAAGCAGCTCTGTACAGTTTGGCGCTCCCACATCGGTTGCTCGACCGTCCATTAAACTTGCCACATTTGATGGGAAAACTTCGTGGCAGGTTTACAAAACTCAATTCATGATAGTGGCGGAAGCGAACGGATGGGACTCTGCTACCAAGGCCTGTCATCTTGCAGCATCCCTGAGAGGTGACGCAGCGGACATTCTCCAGACCCTTCCAGACAGCCAGCGCCTGGATTTCGCCGCCCTCACAGCTGCGTTGGAGCTTCGCTTCGGTGAGAAGTGCCAGAAAGATTTCAGCCGACTCCAGTTGAAGTCCCGTTTCCAGAAAACTGGGGAAACCCTGCAAGAGCTTGCGGCGGACATCGAGAGACTGTCTCATCTTGCTTTTTACGACTGCCCTGCGGATGTTCGAGACAACCTGGCACTCAACTACTACATCGACAGGGTTCGAGATCCGGAAATCCAGAAAGCTCTACGGATGGCGGATGTCAAAGACCTGAGTTCTGCTGTTGTGTATGCGATGAAGTGGGAGGCCGCCCAGCAAGCAACCCGTGTGGATCGCCATCCCATCCGAACTCTGGAAGCTGATGAGTCTGATTCCAGGTCGTCCCACCTCGCTGAACTCGAGAGACAACTCGGTGACTTGGCAAGACATCTGAGCAGCATAACAGCCCAAAAGAAACAAGAGCAGAAGTGCTGGAAATGCGGTAGTGAAGGACACCTGCGAAGGAGTTGTCCGGCTCGCCAAGCTACACGAGGGAAGGAAATCACCACCACCAGAGCTCTGCAGATTTCCTCTTCTAGTAGTGGCAGTGATGGACTTTTCATTTACGCCCATGTAAATGGAAACCCCTGCAGACTGATTGTCGACACTGGAGCCAATGTAACAATCATTAGGACAGATGTGGCTCGTGAATTTGGATTGAAACTGCTGTGGACATCGCCACGCGTAAGTCTCCAGACTGTGACAGGTGACAAAATCGAGATTGACGGTAAAGTGGACTTGGAAATAGTGTTTGGGAATGCCACCTACCATCATACGGCATTCGTCGCTAATATCACGGACCCCTTCATTCTCGGATTGGACTTTTTGAAGAAATATGACTTCACTCTCGACTTCAAGGCTAATGAGCTGCACTCGATGAGAGAAGACATAGCCGTTTTCCCTGCAGAAAGTGATGTAAAATCCGCTCATCAAATAATAGCCCAAACAGATTTATCGATTCCCTCAAGGTCAGAATCATTAATACCTGGCTCCATTGAAGAAACCAATAGTTTTCGATTTGGACTCATTGAATACCCTAACCTAAGCAATAGCCTAAAAGGAGTGCTGGTAGCATCTACGCTGGTGGACCTTTCTAAAGATGTAATTCCTGTGCGAGTCGTCAACGTGAGTGAAAGGCCAAGGAATATCCGGAAAGGTGAAGTGCTGGCAACTTGTACTCCGGTAAACTGCATCATTAGAAGAATCAATTCCCACGAGACTGTGTCTTCTGAGTCCTTGACATCAAAGTTAATTGGGAGTGCACCCTTATCGAAAGATCAAAGAATTGCTGCGGAACAATTGGTGGATGACTTCAAGCATCTGTTTTCATCTACATCGGAGGATGTTGGCCGTACGAATTTAACGCAGCATAGGATCTACACTGGAGAACACCCCCCTATTAAACAGCATCCAAGACGACTACCGTTCGCCAAGAAGGAAGAGGTTGAGACCCTCCTGAAAGAGATGAAGGAGAATGATGTAATCGAACCTTCATCCAGTCCTTGGGCCTCTCCCATCGTCTTGGTCCGAAAGAAAGATGGCTCCACCAGATTTTGTGTCGATTACCGACGGCTGAATGAAATCACCAAGAAAGACAGCTACCCTCTTCCACGGATAGACGACACCTTGGACACTCTTTCCGGACACAAGTGGTTTTCGACCCTGGACTTGAAGAGCGGCTACTGGCAGGTTGAAATACACCCTGATGACCGAGAGAAGACAGCGTTTACAACTGGACAAGGCTTGTGGCAGTTTAAAGTGATGCCCTTCGGCCTCTGCAATGCACCAGCTACGTTCGAGCGTCTTATGGAGACAGTGTTAAGAGGACTTTCCTACGAATCCTGTCTGGTCTACTTAGACGATATCATCATCGTGGGACGCAGTTTCGAAGAACATCTGGCAAATCTTAGGAAGGTGCTGCAAAAGCTTAAGGAAGCCAATCTGAAGTTAAGCCCGTCCAAATGTAATTTGTTCCGCCGGGAAGTGAACTATCTTGGTCACATCATCTCTTCTGAGGGTGTGCAAACCGATCCAGAGAAGGTATCTGCGGTCAAGAGTTGGAGTCGTCCCGAAAACATCCATCAGCTGCGAAGTTTCCTGGGGCTCTGCACGTACTATAGGAAGTTTGTGAAGGGTTTTTCCAACATTGCACGACCTTTGCATAAGCTGACGGAGAGCAAGCAAAAGTTTGAATGGTCCAAAGAATGCGAAGATGCATTTCTACGACTGAAGGAGGCTTTAACATCAACGCCTATCCTCGCCTATCCTCAGCCTGAAAAATCCTTCATCCTGGACACTGATGCGAGCAACGAGGGCATCGGAGCTGTTTTATCCCAAGAAATTGACGGAAATGAACATGTCATCGCTTACTGGAGCAAATGCTTATCAAAGTCGGAGCGAAATTACTGCGTCACCAGAAAGGAGTTACTGGCCATAGTGAAAGCTGTAGAACACTTCCATCATTACCTCTACGGCCGAAAGTTTCTGCTTCGGACAGATCATGCCTCGTTAACTTGGCTTTTGAACTTCAAAAATCCGGAAGGCCAGATAGCCAGGTGGATACAGCGGCTCCAGGAATATGACATGGAGATCAAGCACCGAAAAGGGTTGTCTCACGGCAATGCAGACGCTTTATCAAGGAGACCCTGTCCTGAGAACTGCAATTATTGTTCCCGAATCGAGAAACAGTATGGGACGACTAGCCCTACTGCCTATCAGGTGACAGTGACTCCAACTTCATCAGAACCTGACCCATGGAGTAATGACCAAGTTCGAAAAGATCAACTTGAAGACCCCGACATAAAACCAATCTTGGAGTTCATGGAAAGTGACAGTCGACGCCCTGGCTGGCAGGACGTTTCCATCTTCACTCCTGCAACAAAAAGATACTGGGCTTTATGGAACTCACTCCATTTACGGAACGGAGTACTGTACCGAAAATGGGAATCTGATGACGGCAAAACATCTAGGTGGCAGTTACTACTTCCCCGATCAAGGATTTCAGATGTTCTGAAAGAAATACATAGTAGTGCGACTGGAGGACATTTTGGTGTTTTGAAAACCCTCAATAAAGTTCGGGAGCGCTTCTTCTGGAGCAAGGCGAAGGATTACGTGGAGAAGTGGTGCCATTCTTGTGACGCCTGTGCTGCTCGTAAAGGACCGAAGAAGAGAAGCAGAGGGAAGCTACATCTGTACAACGTTGGAGCTCCATTCGAACGAATTGGGATCGACATCC
The DNA here is from genome assembly GCF_026930045.1 of Uloborus diversus. Taxonomy (NCBI): domain Eukaryota; kingdom Metazoa; phylum Arthropoda; class Arachnida; order Araneae; family Uloboridae; genus Uloborus; species Uloborus diversus. Next base: position 20,133,839 of record NC_072737.1, on the reverse strand, counting down.
TGGGTCCTCTACCAAGAACTGCTGATGGGAACAAATACATTCTTGTTTCCATCGACTACTTCACCAAATGGCCGGAAGCATATCCCATTCCAGATCAAGAGGCTACCACTGTAGCAGAGACTCTAGTCCAACATTGGATCTCGAGATACGGAACACCTTTGCAGATTCATTCCGATCAAGGGAGGAATTTCATCTCTGCTGTGTTTAAGGGCCTATGTCAAATTCTCGGAATTGAGAAAACTAGGACAACACCACTACACCCACAATCGGACGGCATGGTGGAGAGATTTAACCGCACAATCCTAAATAATCTCTCGCTTATGGTCTCCAGAAATCAACAGGATTGGGACAAGAAGCTACCTTTGTTCCTGCTGGCCTACCGCAGTGCTGTCCACGAGACTACCGGATATGCCCCATCTCAGATACTCTTCGGACGAGAGCTTCGGCTACCTTGTGATCTCGTCTTCGGTCGTCCTCCGGATGCGCCTGCATCGCCTGAGGAGTACATCCAGGATCTCCAGGCCCGGTTGGAAGACGTTCATAACTTCGCACGAGAGCGAATCAACATCGCGGCGGAGAAGATGAAGACCCGATACGACACAAGGTCTACTGGACATGAATTCAACGAAGGCGACAAGGTTTGGTTATGGAATCCCATCCGACGGAAAGGTCTTTCACCCAAATTGCAGTCGCATTGGGATGGACCCTACAAAGTCGTTAACCGACTAAATGACGTCGTAGTGAGGATCCAAAAATCACCTAATGCAAAACCTAGGGTTGTACATTATGATCGGTTAGCCCCATACTATGGCCATAGTTCATGAGTATTACGTAAACAACCATGGTTGATAACATAAAAGTTGTAGATAATTTTTGCTTTTAATGTTTAGTAATATTTCTTGTTATTATTGTGTTTTCTGTATCTGTTAGTTATTAATTAATGTGTATATTTGTAAACTTGTGATAGAAGTTTGGCACCCTTTCTGGGGATTGTACTGCCCGGGACGTGCAGTCCTTGGGAAGGGGGCAATGTTACAAATTCTGTAAATAGTAATTATTGTAGGAACGTAACCTGTAAATAGTTTCCCGTAATGAATATACAACCCCTTTTTCATTCGGCTAAAGTATACGACCCCTATTTTCTTTCTTTTCATTGATAACGGTCTACTACTTTACAGAAGCGTGTGGAATAGTTGAGAAATTTCTTTTCGGTGTATTTAAGCCGTTAGCGATGGATAAACAGTCAGTTTCGATTGAGAATTCGTTAGTGTATTGGCTCTGTTTATAGCGAGGCATTTCGCTGTGTTGTTTTCGTATTTGGAAGTAAATACGTGTGTAAACGTTGAGTTTACGGTGTTGTGTGATAATTGCTTAATTGCTGATGAATAATTTAGCAGTTGTTAACGATTTCTCCTGTACATAGTGTAAATAAAGCTCCTGTGTTTTTATCAAGAACTGTGTCTTCATTTCAAGAAAGTGGAAGTCGCACCGAATCCGCTACAGTATTTTTCGATGGTGTTCCTTCAGACAAAGATGAAAAAATATTTAAAAAAAGAACTGGTGTCTGTCGTAACGAATTGCCATGTTTAGGCTAAAGTTGCAGAAAATTTAATCACACGGAAGGCCTGACATTTTGGGAGCTTGAAGTACTTTTGGTTGTTAATATGTTCTAGAATTTTTGCGAGTTGGTTGGTTTTTGTGTGGCACGCATGTAACTCTTGACTAATGCGCGGTGAGGAAATTTTTTTCTGGATTTTAGGATGTCAAAAGTTTCAAACAAAATCAATTCAAAAGCTCATGCTTCGTAATTCTATTGTCAAAATGCTGGTTTTTAATGTGTTGCAAATGTAGAGGGTAAACATTAATCTTGTAAAAGATATTGTCATTCGAACTGACCATTAAAATCCTGCACATGAAAAATGGCTTGTTTTCAATGCGCTGTAGCTTAAGTTTGTCACCTTGCATCTTCCTTTTGTTAGTATTATTAGAAATAACAGATTTTTTTCCTGTCAAAAAAGAGATCCTTTTTCAAAATGTTTTTTCCCTATAAGGATGAAAAAATGAGCTTGAAAATACTATGAATCGTTCACGAGAAAAGCTCGTTATTCAAAGTACAATGGATGATGATAAATATGATAGAAACGGGAAAAAAAAACCTTGTTCTCTCTGCTGTATCTCTTTGCTGAACAAGATATTTTCCGTTACATAAAAATTTCCTTGTGTTAGAGTTGGTGGTGGAATGCAAAAAAATTTGCAACATTACCTAAGTAATTTTAATTCTATTTACAATTCAAAGGAATGCTATTAAATGTACATTTAGAAGCAAAAAAAAAAAAAAAAAAAAGCTTTAACTTTTTTAATGGTTTCTACATAATCAAATTTTTCATAATGTTTTAACAAAATTTTTTTTTTCTTTTTTTCGTATTATAGATTGAATAATGAATTGATGGTAAAATGAAAGCACTTATATTTTAAAACTGGAGTTAATTTTATCTTTAGTTTATATTTTCAATTTGAGATATTCTGAAACTAAACACAAAATATAGGAGCCTTAAAATTTTTAGAAAAAAATATCAGCATTTTCCTGGAGTAGATTGGTGGTAATTTAGTTTTAAATCATTAAATGGCACTAGTCTTTTAATCACTATAGTCCCAAGAGAAGAAAAGCTACTCCAAAGCAGGGTTTGTGAATTTTGTATTTTATTTATTTTTTCCAAATGTCGGATTTTTTTATTTAAATTGGATTTTCTTCTACACTCCTGTTTGTGAAAATTGCAACACCCCGAAGGACTTACGTGAGTGAGCTGAAAATTGCAGGAAATGTAAAGTAGGGCATGATATGCAAATGATTAGCATTGCAGACCGGTATCGCATGCGTATGCTGAGTAGCGCCCTCTGAACGGTGGATCGAACCAAATATAAATAGACGACTGTAGCGAGGCACTTATGATTATCGGTGGTTATATGCTAGAGTAAAATTTAACTGAATCTTTATTACGCCTCTTCGACTAAAGAAAGCGAAATTTGAGCGAATTTCGGAGTTTGAACGGTTCAGAATCGTCGGCCTTCGTGAAGCTGGATTGTCTTATCGTGCAGTAGCCGCTCGTGTGCAGCACAGTCATGCGTGTTTGGAAGCAGTGGACGGACGAGGGTCAGACAGCTCGGAAATCCGGGAGTGGACCCCGAAATGTGACGTCAGCTCGCGATGACAGACACCTGGTGCGTATGGCGCTGACGGACCGCACAGCTTCTTCTACACAATTGGCAGCACAGTGGTCAACAGCTACAGGTGTTTCATTTTGTGCTTCATCAATTCGAAGACGTCTTCTGCAGTGTGGGCTGCGCGCAAGGATTCCTGTATACAGGATTCCTCTCACGCAAAACCATCGCCGCCTGCGGCTACAATGGACCAATGTGCGAAGGAGCTGGCGTGCTGATTGGCAGCAGGTCATCTTTTCTGACGAATCCCGCTTCATTTTGTATCATCATGATGGCCGAATTCGTGTCAGGCGCTATGCCGTTGAACGGCACACAGCCTTCCGCTTCCGGAGTGCTTTATCGAACGTCACAGTGGACGAACACCCGCAGTTATGGTTTGAGGTGCCATAGCATATCACGGAAGATCACAATTGCTACGAATTATGGGCAATTGAACAGTACCCGATACATAAACGAAGTTTTACAGCACCAAGCTATTCTTTTCCTGCAATGATTGCCAGGGGCTGTATTCCAGCAGGATAATGCCCGTCCACATGTCGCCAGGACTGTCAAATCCTACCTTGATTCGCAGCAGGTACAGCTTCTTCCTTGGCCTGCATATTCCCCGGATATGTCACCGATGGAACATGTGTGGGATTTCGTTGGCGGCGTCTCGCTCGTGATCCTCCTGTTGCTCCGACAGACGAGCTTTGGTTGTGCATACGAACAATATGGAATACTCTTCCGCAGGCAGATATTCAAACTTTGTTTCACTCCATGCCGAGTCGTGTAGCAGCTCTTATTGCGGCGCGTGTTGGCCACACAAAATACTAATTTCTATCTCTTTTTATTGTTTTTTTTTTTGTTTGGTTTGAAAATGTAATCATTTATTTGTACCATTAGCACTCAACTGTGTATTATATTTCATTCGACTATGATGCTTCCTTCATGGTGTTGCAATTTTCACAAACAGGGGAGTGTATAAATAAGACTTTTTTGAATCTTCAAAAATTTGTAGATATTAATTACTTTGCATTTATAAACTTCATACAATAAATGAAAAAGCACCTCTTCAGCTACTATTTTCATTTCATGCGCAATTGCTGTTTTGAAATAATTAGAATAAATAGACCTGTTTTAATACAAATGCAAGATTCAAATTAAATTTAACGTCCCCCCCACCTACAATCCTTCAACAATAATTCTAGGAAACAGTGGTACCATTATTTCCTAGAATTATAATTTTCATACTTTTTAGCAGAAAAATTCTTAAAATTTGGCAGCTTTCTATGTTTATCAGAATAGAATCAACAAAGTTCTGAAATTTGTTCAAATGTTCAATTGGGATGAAGAAGGCAAAATATTTTCATAACAAAGCAATCTAAACTAATGAATCCATTCAACTCACTTTTAAAATTAGGATAAGTTCTCCAAATATTCAATAATTTTTCTAAATTTATAAAAAGGTTAAAATGTTTAAATCAGATGTGATTTTGTTCATGTTTTGCTAAAAGACAATGTTTCCATCACCATGTACGTTTTTAATGCAAAATACTGTCTGACCACGGATTGTATGGAAAGACAAACATCCGTTTTACAGCCGGAAATGGACAAATCTATTTTTTTCACCGATGTCAGCTTTTGCAGAAGCAGAGTCTCATTTAAATGAGCAGAATACGCGCATCAAATTTTTACTTTTTCCCCCTTATTCACATAGATTCGTCTTATCTGGACGTTTGAAAATTCCATGCAATCCGTGGTTCGACAGTAATGTGTTGAACAATCAGTAGCGTAATGTCAAATTTTCGGCCCACCCGCAAAATCTGGCTTTGAGCCCCCTACTAAAAATCGTATTAATCTATATTTGTAGCAAAATTGTTCAAGTTTGTCGCTCCTGCAGTTTATTTTCAACGATAAATACACACACTTATATATAGAGGGAGACAGAGAAAAACAGGGGGGTTGAGTATAGTTTTGATATGAGTTTTTAGTTGGCAGAAATCTGGAGAGTTCGCCACAATGAGGAGAAAAAGAATAAGCAATATGAATTTAATTGTAAATATAATACTTGTACAAAAATATGGGATCGGGGGAGTTTCTAAAATGTTAGTTTAGCAAACGGAATTTTGGACTATATTTGGAATAGTGAAGGTTCAGGGCTCTTCGTCTTAAATTTTTCGAATTTGAAGTTTTAAAGGCGTGTTTAAAAGTCTCTTTTTACTTTCTTCTATATATAATATATAGAAGAAAGTATTGGATTCGTGCAAATTTTCGAATTTCGAATTTTGACGGATTCGAACGTTTTGAGGTGTGCTGAGTCCATTTCGACTATTTTTGGAAAATGTCTGTGTGTGTGTGTGTGTGTGTGTGTGTGTGACCAGTTTTTTGTGGCCGCTCCACAGCAAAAACTACCGCATGAAATCGAACGAAACTTGGTACACATATGTGCCCCTATGTGAACTTGTGCCCATTGGTTTTTGGCGCGAATTCCTCCAAGGGGGGTGGAGCAATGGGACGTTTTTTGAGTTACGTGTGATTGCTATTCCTCAGGAAGTAACTGGCGGAATCAAACAAAATTTGGTCCATATGTTGCCATTAACAGGAACAGGTGCTGATTCAATTTTGGTGTCAATAACCCAAACGGGGGTTGAGCTATAGAACGTTTTTTGTCGTCAATTGTGACTGCTGTATCTCAAGAAATAATGAACGGAATGAAAGAAAAATTTATCGGCAAGTAGCCCTTAGAGGGTATAAGAGCTGATTTCATTTTGGTGTCAACAGCTAAAAAGGGGGTAGCGCAATCGCCCGTTCTTTTTTTCCATTGTGAGTGCCCTATCTCAAGAAGTAATGCTACGTTCTGGTTGAAATTTGGAATATATGTGAATCCATATGTAAACAGGCTTTGGTTCAATTTTGGCGCCAATCGCGCCAAGAGGTGCTGATTTATTTTTATTATCATTATTTTTTAGCGAATAAAAATAGTTTTATTAATGCAACAATAAGAAAGATAAATCGTAATAGATTGTCGTCTGCGTATTTCTCGTGATTTTAATTGTATAGAAATGATCGGAAATATTATCTCAATGATTTAAAATTTTTAACTGTTGCCATCTTATGTTTGTTAACAAATAAAATATTTGTAATTAATTCAAGCAAGGCTTTTAAAATAACTTTCAATTTTCGCTCTTTGCTATGCTTTTGCAATAATTCAGACATTGGGATGGTGGTCAATTTCGTTTTTGTTGGGAATATTGCTTCCTCGTCAAGCATGGGGAGGGATCAGAAAAAAAAAGAAAAATATAGAAGAAAGTTTCGTGATGGCCACAGCATACTAGTTTAACATGATGGAAAGAGGTCAGTGACTCTCTTCCTGCAATTATTATAGAAGTTCGAAAAACGTAACTTTAGAAGATCTTCGATGATGTTAAAACAATGGCGCTCGGGGGTAACCTCAGGAAATTTTCCAACAGATTCAATTTTTTGAAGACATTGGTTGAAAGGATGAGATTTCGAACTATGCCTATAGGAGTTTTTTGAATTTCCAAAATAGCAATTTTAAACGTTCCTCAGGGATGTTAGGAGGATGGAAGGTTTGGTGGTCTTACCCGTAAATTTCACGAAAGTTTTTACAAACGTGAATGTGTACCACCTTTAGAGAAGAACTCTTCCGAAAATCTGATCACATTAAAGTTCCAAAAACGTAATTTTGGACTAATCTTTGTTAATTTAATGAAACGGTGTCGGGGGCACTGCCTAAGGAAATTTTATTAATGAAACTTCTAAAAATGCAGTTGTAGGCCACTTTTGAAGACGTTAGAAGATGGAATTAAATTGGAGGGACTCTGCCCCCGAAATTTTTCTACATGGAACTCCTAAAAATGAAATTGTTGGCCACCATTAGTGACGTTAGAAGAAAGGATTAAATTGGGGACACTGCCCATGAATTTTTGAAATTGAAGTTCCTAAAACGCAATATTAAAAAGAGGGAAAGTTTTGGTCACCTTCTTTGTAATTTTTCGAAATTTAAGTATTTAAAATGCAATGGTTTGCCATCATTAAGTTACCTTTTTGGATCTTCGATTTCGGAAAATTTCGGGGCAAATTTCCAATTCCCTTCATCTTTTGCCCTCACAACACTGAAACAAATGCGTTTTTAGGATGTTATATTAAGGGAAGGGTGTGAAAGATAAGACTTCAAGAATTTTTTGATATTGAAGCTCCCAAAGCGCAATTTTAGATTATCTTCGATAATTTTAAAGAAACGGAGGTTCGGAGGCTCTCCCCCGGAAATTTTTCAAAATTGGACTCCTGAAATTGAATTGCCTTTGATGACCTGAAAAGAAAGATAAGGTACCGGGGCTCTCCCTGGACTTTTTTAAAATAAGTTTTAAAATCCCTAATTTTATGTGATTTTCGATGATATTGGGATAACGAAGGGTTCGAGTCCCTCCCCCGAAATTGTTTTTAAATAAAAGCCCTAGAAAAGCAAACGCGGACCATACTTAAAAATGATAAGGTTTTCAGGACTCTCCCCCGGAATTTTTTTTACTATTGCCTCAAAACTCAATTTTAGACGACCTTGAATGATATTATAGCCCTGGGGGGGGGGGGGAACTAATATAAGCTTTTTAAATCAAGTTTAATTTATGGAAAAAACTAATAAAATTGAATAAAAACAAAGCTCAAAAATTTTCGGACCCTTTCCGACTTTCCCCCTTCCCCTACCCTTAGGTCAGGACTTTTTCCTTCTTTTCCATTTCTTTTTCAGGGATTTCCCTTTCTCTCCCCCTTTTTGCTCCGTGCCGTGCCAAGGTTTGGTTTTTGCACATTGAAGGTGGTCTGTGGGCCCTTTTTTTTCCATTTTAGGCCGATTACTGAATAGGCCGTGTCCTAGGGCCCCTGCTCTTTGGGAGCCCCAAATTAGCTAAAACTGTTTTAGCAAATGGCAAAAATTGTAATGTTTAGCTACAAGAGGGCCCCGTAAAATGTCTGGCCTGGGGCGCCCGATATCCTAATCGGGGGTCAACGTAGATAGGTTCTGGAGCTCTAGGGGGCCCCAGAACCAATATAAGCTTTCCAAACTGAGTTTGATTTAGGGGAAGGTGGGGCAAGATGGAATATCGGGGTAAGATGAAATACTGAAGCTCCTAGCAAGGTGGGTGCTATTATCTAGCGGAAAAGTAGTCAAGTAGTTGCGTTGGGAGAAGTAGAAACCACGTTGGTAGAATCAACCAGGTTGTGCACTGCATTTGCAGTTTATAAAATTTTTCTCTCAATTTTCGTGCGTTTCGCCGTGCTCTTATTTTGTTGGACCACCTTTCCAATTGTAGTTTGGCGAGTACGATTTTACTAATCGTTTGTACTCTCCTACAAAATCGTAATCCGTAACTCTAAAGGATAAATTTACAGTGATTTAGTGTAATTTTATTTATAACCTGAACTTCAGTCGACAGTGAACACGCCGAATGGCGTCAGTGGGGCAAGACGAGATATTATACGAGGGGCATGATGGAATACTATCTCATCTTACCCCACATGTATTGCGATTTGTTTTTTTATTCTTTTGAGAATTCTTAAGATAGTGAAAAGAAAGACGAACATGGGAATTTGGTAACTAGAATCGATGCAACATGCTATTGAATGCATAGTGAGTGGAAAAATGGGATTTCAGAAAGCATCCCAAAATTATAATAACCACGGGCTACACTTCATAGAAAAGAGAAAGAAGCTAAATAACAGCAATTGGACAGAGGTGTTTTTACGGTTTCGACAACTGGAAAAATTTATTCAAATAATGAAACCACAAGTTTAGATCTAGTTAAGCCTTTGGGGCCTCATAAAAACTAATTTTTCTTTAGAAGAACGAAACCATCTTGCGGACTAAAAGAAAGGAACTTTTTGTGGTGAAGGTTCAAAAGGAACGGAAGAAAATAAAAAAAATCTAAGCAAAGAGAGGAGAAGAAAATGGAAAAATTTAAGCAGGAAGAGGAGAAAATCGAGGAAAAAAAGAAGAAACAAAACGTGAAAAAGGGATTTGGATGACATTTTTTCATTTACCGCATCAACTCGTACAGCAATGAAAGTTGGCCAGTCAAAAGATAAAAACAAAAGAATACAGACTGGAAAATTAAAAACAAAAACTGTACTTAAAGGGAAACCATCCGAGTCATCATCATCATCTGAGCCTTCTGATGTCGAATGCCTTTACTGTGGACATTTATATTCCCAATCGAAAGAAGGATTTATTAGGTGCCGCGAATGCAAGAAATAGCCCATTGATCGTGTGCAGGAGAGGAGGATGAGGACGATGAAGCTGCTGATCTTTGTGACTTATGGCAAACATTGAATCTCATCTTACCCCACCTGGTAAGGTAAGATGGGATTTTGACTCACCTAATTTAAACATGCGTCAAAATTTTTCTGTTGGAAATAGGACATCGAGTCAAATTTTATACTTTTATAATATTTGAGAGATAATGACGACATAGTTTTCTAATTGATTTATGAGTTTAATTTGCCCCCACAACTGTTTTTTGGTTAAGTATCTCATCTTGCCCCACCCTCCCCTACAGAATTTTTTATAAAATTGAATGAAAACAAAGCTCAAAAATTTTCAGGCCCCTTCCAAATCCGCTCCCTCTCCCTCGCGTTGCGGGGTCGTGCAGTACGTAGTTACGCCAGTGCCTCAGATGAAAGACTTTGAAAGCATTCGTTTTATCAGAAACTTTTGACCGGAAAAGTTGATTAAACTTGATGAAAACATATGCGCGCGTCTCAAATATTTTGATGTTTAGTTTAATTACCATTTGAGTCCGACGAAGAGCTGTCGTTATTCTCGTGTGTTGAGTTTCGAGCCCCTTCCGACTCCGCCCCCCCCCCCGTTGCGGGGTCGTGCGGTACGTAGTTACGCCAGTGTGAACAATTAATTTTCTTAACTATAATAGTCATGGTTTATAAAAAAACACTGCAAATTTTTATTTTGTTCTGAATTAATTTTGGAGTAAAAGCAATATTGCAAGAGTCTGAAAATCAGTTACACAAGCAGGAAGAGGGATTTATGTAGTTTTACCAGTTGAAGTTAAGATTGTATAATGCAGTATAGTTAAAATTAGAGCAACGCATTCTAAAAATGTAAAAATAATTTATAAAAATAAAATCAACTGATTTTAATCAATGATTTTCTTAAAAAAATATCACTTGATTCAAATCAATGAACTTTGCTCCAAAGCTGTACAAGTCTCAAATTTGCGTATTTTTTCTTTAGTTGAAAAATTGTCATTTGTTACATTTTCGTCAATTATTGCACTATATTTTGAACGACCTGATTTCCACATAAACAAGTGGAAAATTTGGTTACTGTTATTTTTTAACAAGTTAAACTATTGCATACTAATAGAAATTCTTTCTAAAGAGTTGCAATTTAAATGTAACAGCAGTTTAAATAAGTTTTGTATGTTTTTTAAAAAATGTTCACATTTAATAATTTTTTAATAAAAATAATTACTTCAATAGATTTTTTGTTTTTTATATTTTCTCATAAAATACAATGTCACAAAAAAAAAAAAAAAAAGCTTTAAACAGTTTCAAACACTTGTCACACAACAGGATGGTAAAAACCATGGTTTTTTTACCATTGCATCCAAAATCTTGCCAACCCTGGTTTCAAGTATTTGCCTTGACTCGGAAAAATTGTAGATCCGTCACTGACTGCTTTCCAAGTGATATAGATTTTATTTTAACTTAGGTATCTCTTTACTTTTCCTTTTAAATTTTCAGTTGCTTCTATGGACACATTAATAACTTTCGCCAATTATTTTTTCCATCATTACACCACTGGATCCATCTAAAGAAAAGAAGTGCAATGAGAAAACAAAAAACCACTGACAATTGAGAAGTCTTATTCTCATTTTGGGAATCAGGGGTTAGGTGTTCCATAGTTTGAAGAGGCGCGGTACCCCAGGGGTGCCTCTCCCCCCCCAAAGGGCAAGAACCACCCCTAAAAAGGAAAAAATTCCCCTTAAACCCCCATCCCTCAAAGTTTTAATGGTGCAGTCTGCATAATGACCCCACCCCCTCCCAGGTGGGCACCCCTGAGTACACCATACTTTCCCATTGCTCATGGTGGGTGAGTACCCAAGCATCCACATGAGAAGTTGTTTTCAGTAGAAATGTAGATAGCAACAAATTATAATTTTTTTTCTCACTACGCAATTCTTTCCTTCTTTTTTTTTTTGTCTCACCTGCAAATTTAAATAAAACAATCTCACAAAACAAAGGACAAATAGCATTTAATAAATAGATCACACCATAAATTACTACAAATTCATTTCCTTCACAACATAATTTGATACAAATTTGGTGAAGAACAGTAGGAAATTTTCTACCCAACAGAATTCCCACTTTCATGGAATCATATCTGAACTTTCATGTCAAGTAACAATCATAAGCCTTGTCCTAGTAACTGAAGTTCTTTGAACCATGGAAACAGGTTTCACTAAGGCACTTGTTTGAAGTTGTTTTTGGATTATGACACATGTTTGAAATTAATGATCACCATAGTAAAATAAAAATATGAAGTATCTGCACACACAACTCAAAACTATCTGCAGCCTGCAAGTAAAGCAATATTCAGTGGGTATTTAAAAATTTTAGTAATGCAATGCTTATCTTGTTTTCAATGATGTATCCATGAAAGCAAGAGATGAACTTTTTCATTACTTTATTGACAGATTTTGAAGATAATCATTGTTTAATATTGATACTAATTAAAAATTAATGGACAATGAACATATCTGCAGCAAATGGAACTGCACAGCGGAAAATGTATTCGTGCATGGCGTGCACATGTGTGTCTACATTATCTAGCAATGATGTTCACACTTTACTTGATATCTTAGATTTTCTTCATTATAAAAATTATTTCCTTCATCTACTTGTATTCCACGCTCATTTCAAGAGGTAACTCATCAGTATTGCTCGAGTTATGAAAATATTTAATTCTATTTTTAAAACTATTTTCTGGATGCTTTGTCTCAAGTGAATCTCCATCAGAAGTATCATTATTATTGAATATCTTACTTTTGTCCTGTTCACAGCCATTAGTAAAATGTGAAACATTCAAAGGCTTTTCATCAGGTTCATTCTCCAGACCATTCACTTGCAGTATTCCCTTCGACGTTTCATTAGGAGAGAACAAAGATTCCCCTTCATACAGTTGGACTTCAACATTCATCTCGAGTGGGAAATCGTCTAAATTTTCTGAATCACTAGAAACGGCCTCCGGATCTAGGGCACCATTTTCAGGTGGCATGTTTTCTCCAATGTCATCTCCACCACCTTCTTCACAGTTAACCGTATCATGAACCTTGAGAGTGCAAGACGACCGATGAGAGTTCAACCGACTGATGTTCACGAAACCCTTTCCGCAGACATCGCAGCAGTGTGTCCGCCTGCTCACATGCATCTTTGAGTGATTTTTCAGCCTCACTTCTGAACTGAATCTCTTGTTGCACACGAGGCACATGAATGGCTTGTCTGAGCAACGTTCAGAGTGACTGACAAACTCTGTTTTGCTTTTGAACTTCTGCCCACAACTTAGGCAAGTGTGAGACTTTTTAGCTCTTTTATGAATATCTATGTGTCGGCGCAAATCACTCTGATTGCGGAATCTCTTGTTACAGTGATCACACGAGGCAGGTCTGTAACTGGTATGAGTGAGAAGATGCCGAGTGAGTTTGCTCGGAGTGGGAAATCCCTTCCCACACATGGGACAAGGATGTGGATGATTCCCTGTGTGAAGCAGTCTGTGTATTTTGAGGTCACTTGAACTGGTAAACCTTTTCTCACAAAAATCACACGCATATGGTTTGTACCCTGTGTGCGAGAAGCAATGTTTCTTCAAGTTCTGAAAAGTTTTGAAGCCGTTGCCACACACTTCACAAATGTATGGCCGGTCACTGGAATGTGTCACCTGGTGGCTCTTAAGGTGGTTTATAGTAGTAAATGTCTTGTTGCAAACATCACAGACAAAGTTCTTATCATCCAAATGCAAAGCACAATGGGCTTTTAACTTTTCTTCAGAATCAAATCCTTTGCTACAATACTGGCAAGTAAAATCCTTTCCTTCGTGAGTTATGCCATGGCGCTGCAAGTCACTCAGGGAACGGAAACTTTTGTCGCACATGGTACAGTGGTAAGGACGTTCTCCGGTGTGGGTAAGAATATGCCTTTGGAGTTTGCTGGGCGTGGCAAATCCTTTTTGGCACACGTTACAAGTATAACGGTAATTGCCAGTGTGCTTCAGCCTGTGCGTGTTCAAGTCACTGGAAGATATAAACCCTCTGCCACACTCCTCACACACGTGTGGCCGAGCGCCAGAATGCAACATCATGTGCTTCTTCAAATTGAAAAGGGACTTGAACGATTTCCCACACTCCTCGCAGAAATGGGATCTCTCCAGGGAATGGATAAGGCTGTGACTCTGCAATGCACTAACAGAATCAAACTCCTTCTTGCAGAACTCGCACTCGTATGAACTCTCCGCACTGTGGACGAGCAGGTGTATGTCCAAGTCGACGGAAGTCTCGAAACCTTTCCTGCACAAGGGGCAGGCATGAGCCGGTTCAACTTTGTGAGTTGTCTTGTGCCTCTGAAGATCGCTGGCAGTGCGAAAACCTTTCTGGCACAAGTCACAGACGTGAGGACGCTTGCCGGTGTGAGTGAGTTGGTGTCTTTCAAGTTTGCTGGGAGTGGGACATCCTTTCCCGCAGAGAGGACAAGAATAGGGATGTTCCCCGGTATGTCCCATTCGGTGCGACTTGAGGTCACTTTGGTGAGTGAAAGCCTTCTCGCAAATGTCACAGATGTGAGGCTTGAGGCCGGTGTGAGTCAAGTTGTGCTTCCGGAGGTTGAACGACGACTTGAAACTCTTGTTGCAAGGAGCACAGAAGAAGGCAACTTTATTTTCATTCTCATCCGTTGAAAAGAACTGTTCAGCATTCGTCTCTTGTTGTACACTGGGGGGAATTTCTTCAGCTTCCATCATCCCACTGAAAAAAAAAAAAAAAACTATAAACATTACTAGCTGCGTCGCCCAGCTTTGCATAGTCTAACTCAAACATAAAAGTTATGTCAAGTGACGCATGTTCAACAACCAAGCTTGAATAAAAATTAAAAAAAAATCAGTAAAATTTTGCGGCAGATTGCGGAAAAATAACCAAAAAGGAAACATTTTAAATCTTCCAAATACAGGAAAAGCCTTTAAAACATAAGCCACAATTTTATTTCTTCATATTCGAGAAAAAAAAATGGTAACAGATCTTTCTTCTCAATGATTTTCTTCACGCTACAAATTTTAATCAAAGGATTGTTATGGAAAGTTGAGATGAAGCACTGAATAATAATTTGAATGGAGGAAAGCCTTCAAAATATAGGGATTTTATTTCAAAATCTAAGTGTCATAATTAAGTTTTTAATTGATATCTCCGCTAATTATTATCAGAGGATTATGTTAAATAGCCAAACATAAAGACGGGAGGATTACGAATCCATTCATGGTTAGTTCACTGTCGTTCGGGAGAAGTAACTTGGACATACATACATACTGTCTGACCATTGATTACATGGAAAGGCTAATATCCGGTTTATAGGTAGAAATGGACGTATCTATTAGTTTATAGCAGCGGTTCCCAACCTTTTTAGCTGTGCGGCCCACTATTTTGGTAGAAAACAGAATTGAGGCACACTAACTACGAAAAAATTACTTGCACAGCCGAAATTTACTTTCGGAGGGGGTGGGGCATCTGTTTATAGTTGTCCTTAAGTGCAAATAATATATCGCATTAGGATTGAAAGTGAGTTAAAAACAAGAATTCTGGATATTTTAATCCCTTTCTCCCCTCATGCTGCACCACTGATATAGGTACACTGTATACGAACAACTTTCAAAATAATTTTCAAGAAAGAAAATAACTTTATTGCATTTACTTATCTAGCACAGATGTAAGAAACCTCAAAAACAAGTCGTCAAAGATGGGGGAGTTTTGACGCTGTTTTTCCTCTACGAGGGAGTTGATATCTGGATTGAAACTGGATAATTTTAGTCTCAAATAACTCGCAATATTCAATGCATTTCTATAATATTAAAATAATAATTTTAAAAAAATGCCACGAAAAAGTCTTATTCAAATAAGTAGGTTGTTGAAAAGCTCTTCAAGTGTCTCAATTCACTGGATGGTCATGCCAGTTCAACAAAGGAGGAGCATTTTTAACTTGAAGTTTGAAATTAATACTATTGAGCTATAGAGATTTCTTCTAGTTCAATGACTAATACTAAGTTTGGCAATTTTCTTTTAAGGTGTTTCCGATTCATTAGATTTCATCTTCTCAATTACAGGGGCAAGTACCAAAGAAAAATGAAAACTCTTAATTTTTAAGTTCCTTAGTGGCTATTGCTTATTAATTTTTAAGTTCCTTAGTGGCTTAAGTTCCTTTCTGGCTTTAGTAGCCAGAGAGAACTTTTGAGTAACGGTACATCTAGTAAGTGAATTTTCATAAATAACGGAAATTGAGACTCCAAGATTTATCTTGGTTCAGATTCTCGAGAAGTGTCCACGGCCCAGTAACACGCTGTTCGCGGCCTACTTGTGGGCCGCGGCCCATGGGTTGGGAATCCCTGGTTTATAGGGATCTTAGTTTGTTTCAGATGTGCACTTTTGCCTCTCTATTATTTAGCCTTAGTTATGTAAAAATGAAAATTTGCTCATAGCAACGTTTTTTAAATCTAATGTACATTCGATCTATATTCTCAGGGCAAAAATTCATTGATTTATTTATTCACACCAAAGTTTTGAGCTTACCACTTTGCTTTAACTTATTCATTAATGACTGGAGAAGAAATGTTTTTACATTTTGCAAAAAAAAAAAAAAAAAAAAAAGTACAAAAAGCAAAGGAAATTCTAATTTCTAAGGGAAAAATGGGAGCTTGAGCAAACAAGGGCTTGAGCCTCCATTTGCTCCCTCCCCCATATGGGCGCCATGTTCAACATCTTATTTAATTGCAATTTAAGTCTTGAAAATTTTGAGTCCAAAAATTAAAAAATCCTCTCTGGATGCATTGGGCAATTCCACAGAAATGGGGAACTGATGACCAATTTTTCAAAATCCTTTTTTTCTCACAAATGAGGTATCATTTTGAAGCTTATGAGTTGAATTATATGAAAATAATAAAAATTACCACAAAAGGTTATGTTTATAAGAGTTACAAGCCTTTGAACAAAGGTATTTTCGACATGCTGACGTAATGGATTTTTTGATATCTTGTTGGAACTGGTATTTCAAACTATAGTTGCAATATTTTTCAAATTGTAACTGATTCAGGTGCCTGCCATAACACTTTAGAACAAATGTAGAACAAAAAATGAAACCTAAATAAAATATGTTTGTCTTTAAAAGCTTATTTATAACAGGCACTTTGATAAAATTACGTCCGACACTAAATTGCCTAACAGTTTGTGCTGTATAAAATAGGATGGAATATTTTACAAAACATTTTACCTACAAATCAGAACATCAGTTACTATTGAAAATCTACAATCCAAACAACATTCAAAGGAATAGTTTTTTGTTATTTTATGGTGTCGGACGTAATGAATTAATTACGTCCGACTCCACATTACGTCCGATTTAAAATTTTTTAACTCATTCTGATTGCAGAATTTCTCTGATTAAAAGTAGAAAGGACAGATGACAACAATAATAACATTTCTTTTTACTTTAGTCATTAAAAATTTCTTTATTAATGGTTATTCGAACTAAAAAACATTTTTTCTAATCCATGAAACTGGAAATTGATTAATCATAACTGGTCCAATTTGTTACTGAATATTTTTTTTTTCTAGAATCACTGAACTCATAAGAAATAGGTTTATCTTTATTTTAAACACCTCAAAATGCGGCAATTGTGCAGCAGAAGGAAGTCCAACCTGGCAAATTGAGCACATGCCCAAGCCACGATCTTCACATCGTATGCGTGGATTTCCAAAGAAATCTCTTTAACTTTTGCAATAATTTTTGACATTTTGGATCATACTAAATTCGTTGTGCATAAATTTTTAAGTTTCCTTTTGGAATATCTTAAAACCAAATATCCAAGAAATAAAAATATACAAGTTTTCTCAAATGGACCCAGCTTACAATTTAAGCAAAGATACCTATTAACAAAATTTACATTTATTTGAGCTGAAATCCAACACAAAATTCACCTGGATTTTCTCTGCAGTGTTTCCGGGGAAAGGAGCTGTAGACAGTATAGTTGGTAAGATTTTTAAAAAAGAGAAAGTGTTGCGTAATGTAAGGGATAGAAGTAAAATCACAGGTGGGGGGCTCAACCAAATCAGACCACCACTGAAACCAGAGGCCTATCCTCATATAAATAACAGCCGATGATAAAGTAACCCATGTGTTTCAACAATGAAACTCGCGCCACGGTATGATAATTTGATAATATGTTTTGGTAAATGTTTAACGTGTAGGGAAAATCTTTGTTGTGACAAGGCTAAACTCGATCTGGTAACTTAACTGTTTTACTGGTAAGACTGTGTCATTTCAGGGGAATGAAGAAACGAAAAAATTCTCAACAATATGAACACTACCTACTGGAGTTCATAGTTAATCCACTGGTGTTAGAGTTAAAATTTTAACTGCCAAAATATCACCAAACAGGGAAATGCTTCGTTCAAATGCAGAAGAGTAGAAGCAATTTTCACTCATCATACCTTGACGGGCGACTTTCTAGCTGTAC
The DNA here is from genome assembly GCF_026930045.1 of Uloborus diversus. NCBI lineage: Eukaryota > Metazoa > Arthropoda > Arachnida > Araneae > Uloboridae > Uloborus > Uloborus diversus. Next base: position 20,115,841 of record NC_072737.1, on the reverse strand, counting down.
TAGAAAAGCTGGAATAGGGTTGATCGGTATGCTACAAGAATTACGCATCTGTGGCTTTTTCATTAATCAGAGGTATACATTAAAGTATACATATCATCAGAAGAGATCATGTATAATTCAGCAACATTGCACCAATATCAGAAAAAATCCTTAGCATGCATGCAACTGCATACACTGAGTCAAAGCAATTTCATCAAATGAAGTTACTATCTCAGATCATTCTCCCTCAAAAACACTTAAGATGGTTATTCTATTTAAAGAACTATCTGACAGTGATGAATTGGATGAATTTGAAAATATGGAATTTGTTGCACAACTTAAAGTACATAACTGGGTTGCGGATAACTACGAGTGTACATTACCCAGAATGCATCCCCCAGTTAAATAATGAAATGATTGAAGAATCTGTGATTTATAGGACAGAAGGGCACTTTAAGTGGCTAAAAGAGGAAGATAAAATCTTTTATACGAAAGAAAATATTTTAAAGAATTTATTTATCTTCCCAATCCTAATTAGAAGTGGGTGATAATTAGCATTTAGAAAAATATTTAAAAATTAATGTTTTAATTATCTAAACACCTCATTTATTGTCATCAACATATTTCTCAAGGTTTTAAGCAAAATTAAAATTAATTAAAGTAGGTTTTAAACACTTGCTTACGTCCAACACCATGGTAATTTTGTACATATTACGTCCGACACCAAGTTTTTACGTCCGACACCAATACTAAAGTCCCTATTTTGGCACTTAATACCTCTAAAATTAAAAAAATATTTATGAGTTATTAATATTTCACCATTGCTCTTTGACATAAAAGTAGTTACATTGTTGCAGATTAAGCCATTGACCTGAATCTTAAATTTTAGTTTTGCTAGTCTCATTTTTCAGATTCAGCTCATACGTGCGACACCATGAGTTAAATATTTTTTCTTAAAATAAAATTTTTTATCAAATTCTTTTTATGCTTAACAATTCTACATACATTGGTAAGTAATTAAAAAAATATTTTAATCTGTTTCAAAATTGGTAACCCTTAAATTTGTTGGTTTTTTAAAGTATATTTCATGCAATTCTTACGTCCAACACCGTGGAATTGCCCCGTTACGAAGTTATGATTAAAAAAAATATTGTTATTGAAAGAATGAAATTCAAAACTGTCTTCAAATATATAAACATGCAGTTGACCCGCGTTAACGCGAAATCACTTGATGCGAAATATCACTTAAAAATGAAAAACACATTTGGTGATTGATTTTAGTTAAATGTACATTTTCTTCATTTAGTTTTTTATTATTTTTTCCTCAATGAGAAAAGTTTAAGCTCAAAAACCATTACCTAGGAGAGACTTCATATTACTATAGTTATAGCAATGTATAGATTTACCTAAAAAAAATTAAAAGAGTTCAAGTCATTTTTTTTTAAATAGTAAAACAGATGAAGGAAACACAAGCCTTTCTTTTCAACTTCTATGGTTGAGGAAGAGGAAAATAGCGTACAGAAAGTATGTATGGACACATACATTTTTTGTGTTCATTTTCTAAGTACAGTAAAAACCCTCTAATGCAGATACTAACGGGATAGTATTTTTTGTCCAGAATGAAAGGGCGTCCACAGGACAGGGATTTAATAATGTTACTTGCCTTGGAATCGGGGAATTAAAAATTGTCCGCATAAGAGGGGTGTCTGCACTTGAGGGGTGTCCGTTAAAAGGGGTTTTACTGTATTTCTTAAACCTTTGTGAACAAAAATGGGACATCAGCCCTAGCCTGACTTGTCAAGAAGTCTGTAAACCATTAACATACATTGAAAATCCTTCTCAGGACTTGATTAAGATATCGGGGGGTGTCATTTAGGAGTGTCAGGAGGGGGCAATTGAGCATCCTGGCTTTGAGAAATCAATGTATTTCCATGTATGATAGCATGGTTATTGCTGTTTTTCAATATGATATGCATTGAGTACTTTCCCTTTGATCTCCCCCCCCCCTCTGGAAAATGCCTAATGAGGGGCCTGGCCCTAGGCTAAGTAATTTTTCGGGAAACCCCCCTTGCAGTCAAACATTATACTTGCCTAAAATTGCTATAGTTATTGCCTAGAACAATTTTAGCCCTTTGGGGGCCCTAGGCCATGGCCGATTCAGCAATCAGGCCCTGCTCCACTATTATGATTTAGTATAAACTCTAATACCTATACTTATCAACAAAATGCAACCAAATTTCTCATTTTGTTCATGAGCAGTTAGTAAACAAATATCGGAAGTAGATTTTACATTAAACAGATAGTTAACTCATTAAACCTAAGCAGGAATCGTGTAACTATCTAAGTTGGAAGATGCATGAATACTTCAGATATATTGAAAGGAAATAGTAGCTGATTACCGCTTTTTGTTACGATGTGCTAAAGAAAAGTTCACTTTTGAAGTACCTGTGTCACCGCAAATAAGGTCAATGGCCACTACGTTCAATGAAAACAAGTTTGATGCATTTTATTTAAACATAAATTGTGAAAAGTGAAAGATTTTAATGGGATTTCCCCAGTAGTAATATTTCAAATCAACTTGTTTCGTGATGTATTGAGTTTCGCGATCAGACGAATAAAATTGTTTATAATCGACGAGTTGCCATAATTTATACATCATAATAAACCACGCATCAAACGTCAGAAATGCCGGAGGCCAGAGCAATGATCAGATGGGATGCCTGAATAATTTTTATTTTATGGATAAAAAAAAGGGGGGGGGGGACACTTTTCAAATAAAAGTTACTTGCAGGAATATTCTTATCAAAATCCTTCAACGAAGTACAAAGTTTTTGCAAAGGTATATGCTCCAGTTAAAAATATTTTTCGTGAAAGGTGAAAACCGTGTAAAATTGAAATCAGCATCGAGTATCTAGCAATTCAAGTGTTTTATGCTCTTTTTGTGACATATCTAATTTTGAAAAGACTAAAATGCTCCTTTAAGGAGTCCAATTCGAAAATTGAAATAGCTGGGAAAAAATATGACCCAACTATCTGATTAGCCTCGCCAAAACTTTTTCTGTTTGTTTATTTCGTCACGTGTGCTCTGTTATCATGTGCCCTGAAGTAGAGAGGCATGAAATTTAAGCGCGTGTTTGAGTTGCTAATTTGTACCTTGAAATATATCGATTTTAGGTTTCGTTGTATTTTGTAAATTTTCGAGTTTAATGGCTAATTCAGTGAGTACTTATCGTTGCTATTCTATTTTTTTTGTCAACAGCTTCAGTTTGGCTTTTGTACTCAACGTTGGGATTTAATCCAGTTGAAAACGTTGCTGTTTGAATGTGTTGATTGGCATTGACAGCCTTTGGAAGCATCTGATATTTATTTGCTTTTCATGTTTCTGAAGTAATGTTTTTTGTATGATTAGAATGTTTCATAATTATTTGGAGTTGAAAAAAATTTTGAATTGGGGTCTCAAACTGTCAAAGTTCTATGCAGTGTTATTACATAAGTATCAAATAACCTTCGTACTTCTACTTTTTCTTTTTGGAGTAAGTTAGATTGTTGAAGTTTCAGACATTCCTATAATCTAAGAAATAGAGGCATTTTTTAGCCTTCTGGAAATTTTATTAATTTCAAGAAAGCTCTGGAATAAGCTAAAAATGAAAGCTTATGTAATAAACTTTAAAAATATCTTCTAAACCTTCTCATCAAATGATAAATTAATGTTAGAACTCTTCTGAAACATACATAGCAGATATTGAAGAAATTCTAATTTTGCTGTAAAGTTGAAAATAAAACTCAGGTCTATTAGATACGTACCAATAAATATTAGTAAAGTATAGGATTTGTGCCGTATTCTCAAAATTCAAATGCTCGATTTTCGGGATGGTTATGATTTATCAAAGTTTAATAGGCTCTCTTTGTTTAATATTTGCTCCTTTTAAAATTCATTGAAATATTTTGTCATTTCATATGGCTTGAGAAATCTACTTCATAAGTTGAGATTTAACTGCAGTATTCAGACAAGATACATGTCCATTCCTACATAATAAATACATGAATTGATCATACCCATAGCTAGATAGCCCCTAGACATCATAATACCCATAGCTAGATAATACAGACGCACGCCGTGCGCGTATACATTTTATGTAGAAATGAGCATTCACTGAAAATTGTTAATAATATCCATATTAAACACTGATCATCCTCAAAATTTGAAGGTAAATTAATGAAAAATTTTCGTTATTGCTTTCACAAATACATGGTTGAAAGAAAAGGCAGTTTCTTACTAACAGTTTTATCTACCCCTTGCATGTTGATTTTTATTCCTCCAGATAGTTTTGAGCTATGTGTGCAGATACTTCATATTTTTATCTTACTATGGGTATACCATCAACTCTCAAATCTGCAATTGTTTTAAATCTACAATAAGAGTTTTGATAGACCGATGAAATTTAGTGAAGAAGGGTGGATCCACTTTGGAGGGTAACAAAGTACAATTTTTGGGCAAAAAAAAATTGATCTAAGGGCAAGTTTTTCGAATTAAAGCCTCAAAAATGCTGATTTAGGGTATATTGGTCGCTTAAGGTCATGACCCCCCCCCCCTGTAGATCCCCACCTGACAGTAAAAAGTGACAACAAGCAGCAACAGGCTCAGCTAAGCTGGTCCTAGTTAATTTATTAGTCCCCATAAGAAGATCAATGGCCCTCTTAAAGTTATCTGCCTCAGGCCTGTGTCCAGGATTTAGTAAAGGTAGGGGTGTAACGTATTTTCATCCTTACCCTGATTGTTAGGAAAACAAACCAGTGTGTCAAATAATTAAATTTTGTTTGATGGCCACGTTCAAAATCTCTTTTATGTTTCATATTATATTGCCAAAAACCAGTTTTGTAAATTTTATATTTATGTTAGGACTTATGACCAGGGCCGCCGCTATCAGCAATGGGGCCCGGTGACAATTTTAATTCGGGCCCCCCAGGACTCCCCCCCCCCCCATTACATTGTACCGTCGCTTCATTTCCTCTCACTCACACACTTCAAAATGAATAGTTTAAAATTGCATTCACATGTGATGTTGCATTGTCTAGTTGCTTCTGAATTTTTAAGTTTTAATGTAGATTTAAAAACTTTAGTTTGAAGTTTGCATAAAAATATATTTTCAAATATAGCAGTAAAAATTGGACAATTTGTCATGTCTGAGATAAGTGAGGTTGCATGATATAGTATGAATTTTCAGTAATGTGAAGTCGGAAGGACCAAGGGAAAAAGTTTGAAGTTTGAAATAAAAAGTTCTGTATGTAAAAAATAAAGCAGAACAGTGGTACCGGTATCTGTAATATAAATCAAAATAATATTGAATTAAGTGTTGAAATTATTACCACACATACATATTATACTTGACTTCGATAATCAACCGCCGGGAGGAATTTTTGAGTTTAAAGTGAATGTAAATTTATAATCAAGAATAGCATAAACATCTTACGAAATCTCGCCGAACATCAGTTTTTCAATTTATATTTAAATTAATTTCCATATGTTTCTATTGCTTTAACACCCAATGAATACAGGTATACCTGTCTGGATCACAAAATGATCATTTAGTTCTTTTTTTGTCTAACATTCACTAGCATATTTTCACCCTATGTACTTTCTTTGTTGCTAACTTGTGTGTGACTAAGTTAAAATCCACTTGTGCTGCAAGTTGATGCTCAATGCCAAGAATAGCTAAAGAATTTAGTTTGTTTTGTCTAGTTCCTTATCTAGGTCCACGATTTAATTTGATTTTCTACTTTTCTAAATACCATTTTGGCTTTGGGCGACCGACAATCAAGAGGCGTAGAGCGCAGAATATGCAAAGGGGCACGTTAGGAAATAATTAGGATTAAACATGTTAGGAAATATAGTTTGAAGCCTCTTGTTGTATATCTCATTCAAAAGTGCTGAGGGAGAAAGTTCAGTTAAACATTGAAGATTGACGAATGAATTTTTTTAAAGTGAATAATCTCATATCCAAGTAGATTATTTAAGTCTGTTGCATACTTTGTTGATAGATAATCAGACATATTTTGCACTTCTTCATCATCTAAAGACATATATCTTAGTATTGACTTGAAATGGGAACAAATTCCCTTCATTTTTTCAAAACGTGCGTTGATATCACTAATAATAAAGTCCAAAAAAGTTAAAAATTATTTCTATTCAAAATTTATGTTTACTAAGTATGAGTTCAGTACTTTGATGTATTGCTTCTTTTTCGACTTCTGCTCCTTCCTCAAAAATGTTTTTTTCTCTCTTTTTTAATTTGGAAGTTTGTTCTTTCAATCCATTTACTCATCTACCAAGACCTTGTTCCCCTGCCAAACAACTTCTCACAGCGCTATTGGGAGGCTCGATGTCGAATGGCCAAAAAGCCACGGACAGGCATTGAATAAACTACACTAAACTAAACTCTAAGTCCATTACTTTGGAAACTAATTTTGTTTCTTGAGAATTGCGGGCAAACCATCCCGTAACTTTTGAAGGTCTTTATGGATATCATTTAGAAGATTAAGTTCCACATCCAGTGAAATTCCACGTATTTTAATAATTACTTTACGTTCGTCGATACATAACCAAAAGGCTGACATAAGCATGCTCTCAATAGAATTGAAATACTTTTTTATGCTTGTGATTCATGGAATGCCTTCTCGGTTAATTTTAAAGCAAGTTCTTCACACAAGTTGATCAAGTGCTTTCAATAGTCCTCGACAGTGGAAGGAAATGGGTCAAATTATTGGATAAACAGTTTCATGACCTTACAGGCCCCCCAAAGCTCCGGGCCCCAGTACTATAGGTCTGGAATCTCCACCCAAACGGGGGCCCTGCTTATGACCCACTCCCAGAAGTGTACGAAAATATACATATTTTAAAATAGTAACTTGCTTCAGCCTCCTCTTCCCAGCTTCAATTTCAAATTCCGATTACATTGTATGGATTACATATGGTGGTGGTAAGGGACAGGGGCGGAGACAAGGCGAGGGTCATCTGGGTCATGACGCCCTCTAAGCCATCGACAATTTTATCCATCCACATTGTTTTCAAATAATCTTTACCAATAACAAAGCTCAAAGTTTCTCTGGATGTCTGGATCCTTGTTCGGACGTCTGTGACGCGCATAGCTCCTAAACCGTTCGGCCGATTTTCATGAAATTTGGCACAGAATTAGTTTGTAGCATGAGAGTGTACAGTGTACACCTCAAAGCGATTTTTCGAAAATTTGATTTTGTTCATTTTCTATTCCAATTTTAAGAACATTTTACCGAGCAAATTATCAAAAGGTGGATGAGTGAATTACCAAATTATCATAACGTGGATCCGTAACATGGATGAGCAAATGAATTTTGCAAATTGGCGAGAAATTCATCATCCATTATTTGTAAATATACAGGTGAACCAAATCACCTTTTAATTTTCTACTACGGGCAAAGCGGTGCGGGTACCACTAGTGCATGAATAAAATGCAAACGATTATAGTATTATTTTCAATTCATTATAATTATTTTTAAAAGTAAGTATTCAAAATGTTACTTCCTTTCTTTATTTATGAAATTAATTAGTAACGTTTATGCCCTATTAAGTGCCTCATTCTGTTAGGATTGGTGCTTTTTATGAACATCCAAGCAGTTTCGGATTTTTTTCGTATCCAAAACTCTATATTCTTTAGCATGACTCCCCTCCTCCCTAAAATGGTACTCATACCAGTGTTCAAAAGGGTGTGCAGAGCCTGAAAGGTTGAGAACCCCTGTTGTGAGCAATATCTTGCATTAAAAAATTTAAAAAACAACAACTTATGAATAAAATAAGCTAAATGTGCTCTTTCTCTGAATCCCAAAATTGCAATTCACAGTCGATATTTAAGTCTCTGATTTCAGTTAAGCTGGCAACTTCTGAATCTCAGCGTGTCAAAAGTTTTTCTGGGCTGCACTTTCCGCTTGCCACCTCAAGTTTCTTTTCTTTTCATTTCACTTTTTTTTATGAAGCAAATTAAAATCTAATATGTTTTGTAAAGTAATAAATGTTTGAATTAGTGCATTTAATAAACTTTGATTTAAAATTTGTGATAATTCATAAATCAAAGATTTTGATATTTAAAAAAATCTGTACTTATTTGGAAACACCTATCGTAAGACCAGAAGTTTCAATTTAAGTCCAGTTAGATATTAAGCCAAAAGTGAATACATAGGGAACAAAAACTTAAACTGAAACAAAAAAACCCAGCTGTAAGTTAATTTTAATGTTGCGTGTTGCAACAAATTCAATTTTATTTAGTTTGTTATATTTCTCAAGTAAACCACTGGGCCGTTTATAGTGGCCTCGGCCCAATGGATTACTTGAGGTTTTGAATGCTGCTTAAGGTATTTATTTTTATTTTAATATAATTTTTCACCTTTCTGTGCATTAACAGTATTCTTTTCTTGTTTATGAAGGTATCACCTCTAAGCAAGCATGAGCATCTGTATAAGATTCTTGTGATTGGAGAGCTGGGAACCGGCAAGACTAGCATTATCAAACGCTACGTCCATCAATTCTTCTCTCACAATTATCGGGCAACTGTATCCTTTTACTTGTGGCTTTAACCGGTTTATGACACCTGAGCCTTGAATGCTCTCGTAACCTTAACTTCTCCTATGAGTCATTACTTAATGAATGGATATTTCCTCTTTTGTGTGAGTTTTTTTTCTAATTCCAGTAAACCTATGGTAACTTAACCAGGCCCCATAAGGAGTTGTCTGCAGGGGTGCCCAAATGGGGGGGGGAAGGGTCATAGCACTGACTGCACCTTTGAAAATTTTGAGGGTGGTGTTTTAAAGGGGTATTGTTCTCTTTTTTGGGGGGAGGCTCTTGCTTTGGGGGGATCTTTATAATATTTAGAGGGGGTGCGCCCTTGCTCTTAGGGAGAGGGACACCCCTGCATTCTGCCTTGAAGGAAAGATGGGTTTTTGAAATTGATAGTTTGGCAAGGGGATGAGAGGGGATAACAAGAAGTGTGACAACACTTATTTAAGATTAGAATGAAAATGCTCAAAATTGACAGATTAAATATTTTTCCATTTGCATTAAATGAACAAAATCCTGCATGAGTTGTCACATTTGCTATCATTCAGTTGTAAGTGTCTACATTTGCATAATATTTAAAAATTTGTAAAATACTTCCTTTTGTTGTATGCTTATATCTTTATATTAAAACATACAGCCTTTGAAATTTTATTTGTTGTTTTTATAGAGTATCATAATCTTTTGATTTGTTGTTATTTTTATTAACTGTGAATAGATTAATTACTTTTTTGCATTGCGTCATCCTTTTTTTTTTTTGAAATGGCTGCCAAAAGTGCAAAAAGGGCTACCATTTTTGCGAGTCTGGTAGCCAGTGGCTACTATTCAGAAACCCTTGTCAAGCTTTATTTAATAGTAAGAACAAGATTTATCATAACATGAAAAATTTAGAAACATGGTAAACAATCTTGGGGGGAAAAAAAGTAGATTTGGACTACTTTTTGTTAATGATGGTTGATGTGCATTTTAATGTTTCCTTTAAATTCAAAAATTTGGTAAATTTCTCTCATTTTTGTGTTAAATTATGTTTTGAAAGTGATGATAACAATTAAAAAATTAATTCACTTCAAATGAACTTTATGAAATCAATTTGATCCTTTACTTTGGCAAGATTGGTGTGGACTTTGCTTTAAAGGTTTTGAACTGGGACGCTAATACAATAGTACGTCTTCAGCTATGGGATATTGCTGGTATATTGTTTTTATGTATTACCTTGTTTAATATATGTGATCTTGTTATGTATACGGATCCTTGCACAAAGCTTGTAATATGAAGCTTTTATAATGCATTAAAGCCTCAATTGCAACCAAACTCGCTTTTAAGACCTCTAATTCCAAGGAATTGTTCTTATAAAAAAAATAATTAAAAAAAAAACGAGTTTGGGAAACATCACAATTCATACACACTTTCATTGTTTATGTATATACTAGCCATCAAGACAACTCGCACAATCGGCCTTGAGTGGGCTGGTGTACAACTCTTCTTCAGAAGTACTTAAGTACAGTTCCTTCGGCTCTGCTTAGCGAAAGAAATCTGATTGACGTTTTCAGTACACAAATTACATTCCTTCAAAGGAAACTAAACTATTATCTTGAACTATTCAATATCTTCCACTTTAAGCAGAAGAAAGAGAGAAATTATCCACATAGGATAAACGTAGCCGTGAGCACTTTGGCCGCTTGCCAGAATGATGGGGAAAGTGTTCCCAAAGAAGAACCGAGAGGAGCAAAAATTCGTTTTAAATAGTTTTTGATAATATCTCCGCTAATTAAAGTTGCACAGCTACGCCACATAGCTAAACATGTAGCAGAGAAAGTTACAAATCTATCGATACCAGGTTCGATACTTGGTTTTCTGTCGTTCACAAGGAGTAGCAATGGCATAGATAGATAGTCACATACAATCAACTTTAATTAATATTAGATAAGTCAGTATACAGAGCCGTAGCTAGACTTATCATTAAACTGTACTGAAAATGCATTGCATATGAAATGAATGCTTCAAATATTTTGTGGAGATGAGTATTTTTGCTGCATTACATATTCAAGTAATTTTGATTGTAAATTAATTGTAGTTTAAAATGTTTGTGTATATTGGCTTTAAATAGCTTTGGAGTTATAAAGCTCTTTTTCTCGTTTTTTTTCCCGGGGGGGGGGGGGGGGGTACACAAAAGGGAACCCCGCTCTGCTAAGCCATCAAGGGCTTCCAGAGTACTGACCTTTCGGCCGGGGCCCCCTAGACCCTTACGGGAATGAAATCCAACCACTTACGACTTTAGACACCGTGGACCCAGGTACAGACCTGACTCCGGTGGAGCCCATTGCCTCACAGTTCCACTCGGGAGGGGGGGGGAGGTATTCGCCTTAGGAGTACATCAGATAAAATATTAACTGCATTTATTTTTTAAAAACCGTGACTAATCAAAGATATTTTTAACACCTCTACAAATGTATTTCATGCTTTGAAAATCAAAAATATGTCTCAAAAAAAAAGTCTTTGCTTGTTCCATGCTTTGTATTTTAAAACAAAATTTGCATTGTGGAAAAAAAAAAAAAAAATTTAAAAATTGCATTGATTGCTTTATTATGTTTGAAATACTAAATGTTAAGCATTAAAAACCAAAATAGTATACATCTTTCTCTCTGCAGTGCTCCAATTCATCTTTTGAAAGTTAGTTTTTTTATAGCACTAATAGCTATTAAGGTCTTTACTGTTGCCATATGTGTTCAACTCCTCCAAAATGATTTTCCCTCCTCTGAACTCAAAAAAGAAAATCATTGAAGTCCAAGATTTAAAATTGGAACTTTCATAAAATCCAAAGCTAAAGTACGTCTTGCAAAATTCCTAACTCTAAAAGCTGACCTTTCACAAAATTCTGAAGTCCAAAAGTAAAATCTTGTGTTATCTGTGTTAATTTTTTTTTTTTTTGTAAACACATTCCAAATAAATTCGTCTGTATACATGATTCCAGTTTTTACTGTAAAGATAAGTTCATTGAATTTCTCAAAATTCAAAAGAGCTTTCACAAAATCTTTAAAAGGAGCTCTTGCAAAAGTACCCCCCAAGGCACGTAGATATCTTTTTTTTCTTTCAACTTATCATAAATTCTGGACTTCTTTTTTAAAAAATTTTAATCAGTTCTATATTTCATATTTTTTAGGTCAAGAAAGGTTTGGCAACATGACACGAGTGTATTACAAAGAAGCTGTTGGAGCATTTATAGTTTTTGATGCCAATCGTTCTGCCACTTTCGATGCCGTCCTACGTTGGAAAACTGATCTGGATGCCAAGGTCACGTTACCAGATGGCTCAAAAATTCCTTGTGTGCTACTAGCTAATAAGGTACTTCCTTATATTTAAGTATTGGTACCAATATATATTGGTACCAATTTTTAATTGTTTTGTCATTGAAACTTGTTCCATGTTAACTTTTTTTTTTTTTTTTTCAAAGTTATCAGATTTGTGTTTTAAACTGAGTTTTCCCCCAAGATTAGTATTTATAGTCGGGGGGCTACGGGGGAAGAAACTGCAAATTGTGATAAAATTATGAAACTCGGTATGCTTGTAGACATTGTATAAACAAAAATTTTAGGAAGGGGAGGCATTCCCAAATCCCCCCCCCCCAAAACCCCCCTGACGGCTATTTTGGTCCAAAACCAAAAACGGCGATTCTTTTTAAATTTTCGTTATTATAATTTTTTAAATCATTTGTTGTGTCATTCCATGGATGTTTATTACATTTTTTACTATTTAAAACTCCAAAAAATGTCTAATTTCAGTAATAACTTCACATTTTTTTTTTTTTTTAAATCGATATTTTTAAATTGTGAGTTCTCTGGAGTGAATCCCCCCCCCATAACAGAATTATAGTTTTCTGAATTTGAAGATACATTACATTAGTGTTATATTAAAGTAGTGTTCCAGTTATCCGAACTCTAATTGCGCGAACTGTCCAATTATCAGGTCATGATGCCCCTCGTTTTAAATGACTAAGTACGTATAATTGAAACTATTTGCGAAAGGTATAATAGAATAAGGACTTGAAGAAAAAAGGGAGAAATTAATTTCAAGACAACATAGTTCTAATAGAAAGAAATTTAAAGTTGAATTTTAAATTTCTGTTCATTGTTATTATTACTGTTGTTGCTGTTAATTCTCCGTCACCCAATTGATCATCAGTAAGCTTTTTCTCATTTTATAAAAAAAAAAACATATATATATATATATATAAACAAATTCAAGTTTTGGAGCACCGTATTAAAGCTGATACAGTGAAACCTCCCAATAACGGACAGTCAAGGGACTAGAAGTTTTGTCCGTTATTGGGAGGTGTCCGCTATTAGGAGGAACTACTTAATTTACCTTTTTCAAAATGGGCTGTTGTTTCCTTTGTAGAACACAATCGAAACAATTGCGAAAGGTTTACTACATTTTACGTCAAGAGTAATTAATGTTTTTTCTTAATAAAGGTATACTGACAGCACACACTTGTCTTAAAAAGCATTTAATCAATTAAAGTAAACAGTTAAAACAGTTTGACATCTCTTTTTTGCATTACCAACAGCGGCGATTCGGCGGAGCAACCCCCCCCCCCCCCCCTACACACACTTTTTATGGTTAATTTATTTATTTTATCTCGAGTATCACTATTCCATGATGCATGATTGACAGTTGGCAATATGACCTTGAATATAGGCAACTCTTTTTCAAATCTAAAAATTAAACAACCCAACGAAACCACAGCGCCATAAAGCCGACTACTACCGGCGCCAATCTGCTCAATTGCATCTCCTGAGAGCCCTAGTTAGAAAAAGCACCCAATTTCCTCTTTTTTATCGTAACTTTTGAATAGTTATTGTGTATAAAATTCATTAAAATCTTAAGAAAAACGTACGTTAATTGTTAGACTGTCATCAGTTTTCACTTATCTGCTTCAATACTCTCAAAACTAGCCGTTACAAAATTATGACTTATTTTCTTTTTCATTTTTTGCTGCCCGCAAAAAGTACCATGCCTTTTAGTTCTTTTTTTTCTGCCCCCAACTTTTAAGCCCCAATCGCTGCCTCTGCCCATTACCACCCTTTTAATTCCAAGAAACAGTGATAAGGAAATGACGGGGGGGGGGGATATCAGTTGTGGAGGATGAAAAGCTTTGTAATGCAAGCAGTTACTAAGATATTCTGTGAAAAGGAAAAAAAAAAAACGGAAGTGCTACGATCGCAAGGGAAACTTTTTGTGAAATAATTGTCCGTTATTCGGAGTGTCCGTTATTCAGAGTGAATTACATGGAATGGCCTATATTGAGGGACTGGGACTTGCAAAAATGTCCGTTAATTAGAGGTGTCCGTTATTCGGGAGTGTCCGTTAAGGGAGGTTTCACTGTACTTTTAAAATTAAAGTTTATTAGATCATAGATTTCGACCAACTTTAGTATCTTTAGTGAAACTTTGAAGGAGTTAATTTTGTGTATGTGTGTGTGTGCGTGTGTTTTTTTTTCCATTTTATTGCTATACGCTATACATATACTTTGGTAACTATGCTGGATGGTTACCAGTTTTTATTCAAATCTTTGAAAAAGGAACATTTGTTGTAAAAAAGACAATGAACGTGTTTTCTGTAATTGGATCGGACTATGCTTATAGCAAAACAATGCGATAGTGAAAAGAGATGGTGGGGCTAATGGACTTTTACAGATCCAACTGCATTAAGAAGATGGGTGTTAGCTGGTCTTCAAATTATCGATTTAATTACACAGTTTGAAAAAGTTACCTCTGCTGATTTAAAGAAACGCTGTATATGCGCAATTAAGAAATGTTAAGTTTCCAAAGCTTGTTTTCAAGAAAGGTCTTGAAGAGAAAAAGCTAAACATGAGAATCCATTTTTAGAGTCATCAAAAGAATTGTTCTCATTATGGAGACGAATGTAGCAGTAAACAACGAATATGTGGAGCAACTGATGAAGATTGGGCAAGTTGAGGAAAAAAAAACAGTACAGCAAATTTATAGAGAAAAGAGTTGTGACTCAAAAGTCACTTTATGTTCACGGGCAGAAAAACAATAACTTTTTAGATTTCATTTTCCCAGAAAAATCAGTAAATCTGCCCTTTTGCTGAAAAAATTAAAATCCGATACAGATTCGTTTTCTAAGTTTTTCATTATTTGCAATACCGTAAATTTCAACCTAGTTGAATTTCTCCTCCATGAAAATCAACCTCACCCTCCATCGATTTCAATAAATAGAGCTCTTTGAACGGGAAATAAGTCTGGTCAATAACATTCCTGCTCAGTGTGTTAAATTATAGTATTCCTACCGATGAAAACAACTCGAGAGAAGAAGAAAATGAGTTAAGATGGGATGATGAAGGTGCAAATGATGAATGCTAATTTTAAAATAAGTGCAATGGAGATACATTGTGACGCCATTGTCTATGATGGTTCTTTCATCGTTCACATAAAATGACCTAGGACAGAAAATTTTTCGGTGGAGTATCTGCGTTCTTTTCAGGATACAACAAGTAAGACATATAAGAGGAATAAGAGAAAGATATCATTTTACAGAAAATGGTTTGCTTTCTAAGAACTGGTTCAGTTTCTACGAAACGCTGATAAGACAGAATTGTTTTCCATGATTGCACTAGCTATATGATCTTATGTTTGCTCTTAATGATGTGACGGTGATTTCCATCGAATAAGACATCTATGGTGCCATAAAATCACGAGGAAGCTAATTTCTGGATCTTGGTTCATGTTTTGCATGCTGCAATAAGAGGACACATGAGCATATTCGTTGGAACTGTTGACAACAATGTTTCCATCAGCTGTACAAAAAAGGGATAAAGAAGATTTTGGAGCTGGAAAACACTTTTGACTTATACTAGTCCAAGACTTAAGAGTACAAATTCGGTCAGCAAAAATCAGTTGTTCTAAGAGAATTCCACTCATTCTCAGCGGAACTCCCATGGTTACCTCTTTTCTTGCAGGTCGGAAAAAAGTGACGATGTGGAAATGATGAAAAGACTATCCTGATGTTATTGGTGTATTTTCGTTTATATATCCTAACCTAAAAAATATGCACACCTAATTAAAAATTTCAAATATCTTAGCGATTCATTAATCTTTGCTACTACTCGTCTGCATGCAACTTGCCGATCGTAAATGAAGCTGGAAACTTTTTCCACCAGCGAGCAATGATCAATGAATAACTTACCACCCACAGCTGAAGCCCTAAGGCAAGTTATTTAGTGCTTATCAAGGTGTATATCAGTGGGTCAGTGTGTCTAAAAATTTAGCCTTGACTTCAATTCATGATTGGGGTTTTACAGTAACTGATGAAAAGCACGTTCTTATTTGTTTGAGTTTGCCCGAAGTTTCAAGTTCTTGCTGAAAGCGAATTTACGTTATGCAAGGCAAGTGTAAAAAAAAACTGCTCTCAAATAACTTGTGGATGCTTCAAAAATGGACTTATCTAAACTCCTATGTGTAAATACTGCAATGGAAAATGTTATGTACTTATGTAAATTACTTGTAAATTCAAACGTTTTAAATTCCTTTCTATATAATCGTTGTATGCATCACTTAAGCAGATTTGTATTGGAATTTAGTTGTAGTTTTTGTAACAGTGAATTATATTTCAATAAATAACAATTTTATTAATAGTAAAAATATTGCTAGCTTTATTAACATAGCACTAAACTTCATATTGTAGTAATTAAATATTTCTTCCTCTCACATCGTTTAAAACATAGAACAAACACCTCAAATCGTCTAATGAGAAAAAACTTGAAACTTGTTTTTAAGCATTTAATAATAATAAAGATTGGAGTTCTGTAAAAATAACGTTCGTGCCCCCTCCCCTTTATTTCAAGTGCGCATATGGTTGATAAAACTGCAGAATGTTAGTGAAACTCCCAAAAAAATTGCGTACTTCATTTCCAAGTGTTTGAATTTTTTTTTTTTTTTCACCGATAATGAAAATTGATTTCGTTCTGACTAATCTAAGTGCTATATTTATTCTTAAACAACAATTCAAATGTTTGTTTCAAGTTTTGAAAAATTACTAGCTTTGTTTATGGTTTTTAATTTCTAGTTTTATTCTTAGTTTTGTAATCAATTTTTAGTAGTAAACTTTAAAATATAGGTTCGGATTTTCTGATGTTTCGGATTTCTGGGGTTTGGATTATTGGGTTCTACTGTAAATGAATTGATTTTCCTTAACACAGTGTTTTAAAATGCATAAAAAAAATTTCTCAAACGACCCCTCAAGAAATGTTAAAGACTTTGATTAGTTAAAGTTTTGCTTAAAAAATCAAGTTTTTAAAATTAATTTTAAAAATAGGAGGTTTAGAGATATTTTGATGACTTTTTACGCTTTAGTAAGCATAATAAACTCCCAAAAGAAGATACAGTGGGTATTTTTCAAAAAATATAAAAAGAAAAGTAGTTTTGGATTTTTGACCAAAAATGGCTGCCAGGGGGGTTTTGGGAGGGGGGGGGGGATTTTGAATTGCCTCCCCTTCCAAAAATGTTTGTTAGTACATTGTCTACATGCATGCCAAGTTTCATGATTTTATCACAAAATGCAGTTTCCGGCTATATTTTCTACCATAGCCCCTCTACTATTATTAGATATTTTTAAAAAGCATTTTCTGCAAATATTATCTGTTTCCTTTTGTTTTCTTTTTGAAATTGATTGCATATTTTAAATTGCTGAAGAAAACTACCTGTCTTTGTTAATGTTTTAGTTTGAGTGAACAATTATTTCAATAATTGCACACCTACCAGCTTTTATGCAGTACATACTCACTGAAGATGTCTTGATCAACGAGGAGACTCCCCCCAAGCAACTGCAACAGATTGCTTCTTTGTGGGAGGCTTCCCCCTCCAATCTGAACATGGCCAACTGCTCCACATTTAGCCTTTGTTACCGCAGAGTTTTTCTGCAGTAACAGAAGCTCTACGAAGTAGTTAGTTTGTTTCACAATGCTCCAGGGTTCGCGTTTACGCGCTATAGCGGGTTTTTTACGCAAATTCCCGGAAAGGGGACGCAACTTCCGCGAAAATTCGGTCCTGGGGACCCAGAAAACCCAAAAGATAAGAAACAAAAAAAAATTTGTGGAAAATGCTGAAGATCCATTTAGTAATTGCTTTTAAGCTTCAATAACCAGGAGAATCAACAGAAAGGAATTAAAATAACCCTATCTCTTTATCAGCTATTCAAACACACCCCTATTGTTGACCAGTCAATGGAGTTTTATTAGTGATAAGACTGGAACTTACAGTGACCTCCTGGGCTGAGCTCAGGGAGCAAAATATTGCAGGTTCATAAATAGTCCGTTGTACTGTAAATCTAAGAACAAGCTCTCCCTCAACTTTTATCTTTCCTGAAAACAGCAATCAAGACTAAAAGTAAGAGTGTGGTTTCAATGTAATCTTTAGGATTAATACAAGACAACTCTACAGTAAAAGCATATCTATTTTGTACTCATGTAACCAGAATTATTTTTGAAAATCATGCATCCCCAATAACAGGATAGGAGAGAAAAAATGGCGAACATTTTCCCAATTGCGCTGAATACAAAGTTCTGAACTTCACACATTTTTCTTCTTAAATTGCTTATGAATACTTGAACTTTATACAAAAGCACTTTGAGCTTGTCCTCTTTCTAGTAATTCATCTCTTTCTGGTGTTTTTTTTTCATTTGGACTTGCAAAAGTCAGGTATTAAGCGACCGCGCCATTTTGAAAATGGGCGCGATTTTAAAAATAGCACGAAAGCCAAAACATATTTTGAAAGAGTCAAAATTAGTCAAATGTACTGATTTAAGATTGCAAATGAGCAGTTTTCACACTCATGTGAGAGAATGGTAAGGTTTTTGCGATCGCGATTTTTGCGTTGGGTTCATTCGCTTGCGATTTTTTTTCTTCTATTTCTGTGAAATTCCCAATAATAATTGATGATAGTTCGTGCTGGATAGGGAGGAGGGGGGCTTTTTGGTATTTTCATCTAGAAAAAATTCCAGGAAAATAAAGGTAAAGGAAGTGCTTTCTGCTTGATCAATCAGAGGCACTTGTTTAGTATTTTATGGTAAAATCCAACTTTTTTTTTTAAAGTAAATTTTGAGTGTGATTATCTCATTGTAATCTCATTGTAACTGACCAAATAGTTTCTCACATAACTAAGTCTTGCAAGTGTATTATTTGAAAATAATTTTACAATGATAATCAGAAAAAATAAAACCAATTTAGTTTATTTCATAACTTTTTAAAATCACTATGTAGATAGTTTTTTTCCCCAAGTATTAACCTTTTTATATTATTCATTTATATGGTAAGATTTTCTGTTTAAAATTTAAGGGACTCATTTTTTCCACCAAAAGACCCAAATCTGTTTCATTAATGGGTCCCTGGGACTCAGGTTACAGATAGTTGAGCGCGAACACTGATGCTCTGAAGAAAACCCATAAGTTTGACTTTAAAGGATGGAAAAGTAGACAGAGAGTTCAGTGGTTTTTTTCTTTTCTTAAAGATAACTGGAGAAAAATAAACTGCTCTGAAGTTTAATGTTGCTGGAAAAACCTCGAAATAGTAAAGTATTTTAGCATTTTCATGTATACTTCATTGATATTAAAAAAATCATTTATAACTGCTAAAATACGTATCTTACAAACTAAATTCTTTTCTTATTCAACTCCGCATAAAAAAATACCCTAGAAATGAAGCCGCACTTTCCTTGATAGCAAAATCGAAAATTTCCCCTCTTCTCTCCCTCTCCCCCCCCCCCCCCAAAAAAAAATAAGATTAAAGAGGGAAGCATGCTGCAGAAAGTTGGGGACTTTTGAGGTGTGGTCGAGGAAGACATAACAAAGCTGTTTGTGGAAAAAAATTCTGGGTTTATTTTTTTCCCAAGTAAAAATTAAACCCAGATTTTTTTTCTCCAGAAAGTCTCCCCTCCCCCTTTTTTTTGGCTAATTTTACTGCACTGTTTGATATGACATTAAAATAAATTTGAAGCTGAGCTTTTTTTTTTATTTTAGTTTAAGTTTTTGTGTTTACTATGTTTTCACTTTTGGATTAATATTTAATTGAACCGAAACACTCTTCTTGTGGTATTATGATGTGTGTTTCCATATGTATATATTTTTTTTCGATATAAAAATCTTTGTTTTATAAATTATAGCAATTTTGAAATCAAATAGTTCATTATTGTTTGCAATATTTTTTAAATTTACCTTCTTCAAATGATGTTATCCTTCACTACTAATTACATAGTATTTGTTTTAATTAATTTGTTATGATTATAATATTTATTTTGAACTATGTTTTCCATGATAAAAATTAACCCTGACTTTTTTAACTAAAACAATATAATAATACAAATTATGTTGAATTGTTATTTCATTTTGTTAAATTAAATTTATTTTATGGTAAAAAATTGTCTAAAAAGTGTTGCATGAAAGTGCAATTTTGTGCAGATTTGTTAGATTATGATTAAAATACAACTATTGTAATTCTGTTGAGTGATGAATTCAAAATAATTGTCTTAATAAATGATTTAATCAAAATGTATAATAATTCTATTGCACTATCAAAACAATTGTTTGTATGGATCAAACAGTGGGTTTTTATTTTGTCCAATTTCGGTCCCACTTTTTTCCGAGAAAGTTGACAAAATACCAACCCTGCCCGTGAGTCGGCAATATTCTCAAAACATGTATAACCCTGCTCATGTAACTCGCATGTCAAAAGTTAAAAGATAATATTTTTTTCTGTACCTTCTTGCAGTGTGACCTGCAGCCGGAAGGGCCAGTGGCAGACCCCTCGACCATGGACGAGTTCTGCAAGGAGCAAGGATTCTCGGGATGGTTTCTGACTTCTGCAAAAGACAACGTCAATGTTGAAGATGCTGCAAAATTCCTGGTCAGAAAAGTAAGTTATTTTTCTTTGAATATCTTTTAACAGCAGAAATTTGATTGTTTTATGTTTTACTCAGGTTGAATTTCAATATTGCAACATTCATTTGTGATTTTGTATATAATTGACTTGCTTCGTTTGTTGAATATTTAACTTTATTAATTTAAGAAGATTAAATTTGAAAAATTTTACTGTCAAGCCCTTCTGTGTACTGCACATCTCTTCTCTATGTAAATATTTGCTTCCTGATAACCATAAATGTGAATTGAAGATACATTTAGATAGAATAACAATTTGAATTTGGCAGCAAACCTGAGTACCTTTATTACACCAACCTATGAAATGTAATCCTCTATTTTTTAAAGAAAAAAAGCACAAAATTTCAGGAATGAGAATTAATGTTTTAGTCAAAAATAGTACTTGATTTTGCCTTGCAATCAGAACAATTCTTCAACAAATTAAATGTTGAAACATGTGTTCATGTTTCCATATTAATTCCAAGCTTTTAAATGATAATTAATGTTCATAGTAAAAAAGTACCAGATTGTTCTTGAAAATGCAGACTGTGAAGCTAGCAAAAGTGCAATGTAATGCACTTTTAATTATGAAACATATTCATTTGTGAATGATAAGCATATTAAATTGCACAATTTGAGCTTTAATAGTCGTTGTAGTAAAAATTTATTCTAATAGGCAAATATATTGATGTTTTCTAAATTTTTTTTTCTAAAATTGTAAAATGATATATATAATGCCAAAACCTAAATAACACAAAACCCCTAGTCTCGATGCAGGCATTATAATGGTCTTTTCTGTTGTAGTTAATGTACCTTTTTTTCTTTCTTTTAAATCTTGTCATAAAGTCAAATGCTGCCATAGAATTAAGTTCTATTGAAATTTCGTTAGATCCTGGAAAGTCAAGATTCCATCATTGCTGATGACCACTATAACGACACAACAGTTCTGCATGAGTATCCTTTGCCAGTGGGACAGCCTGAGCGAAGGAGAATCTGCTGCTGACCTTTGTCTACACCCAAACTAGTTATCCTGATCACAACTGCCATTGGACGCTGTACTGTTGCATTTGTTCTTTACACTTTTAACCTACCTTAGCAATTCTGTATTATAAAAATGGTGACATTTTCACCTGTGGAAAATATCATCCAAAGCGAGTTTGTGGAATTACCAGTGCTCTGCAGCAAGTAATGAGTAACCAATAATCTTTTCTCGCACAATTTGTTGTAATTTTGTCGCAAATTTGTATATTTAAGGAATCGTAAATGCGTATGCATATTAAAACAGTGGGTTCCAACATCAGTGAACTTCCTCCATTTGTTTAGTTTTTTCTACTAATATAAACGCATTGTCTTGCCTTAAAATTTAACCTGTTGTTTGTGTTCTATTGTATCTGCCATCAATAAATTGCAGAAATCAGGAAAGATTTAGTACTAACAGGTAGAAACTAATGAGAAAGGGATATGTGTTACATTTTTATATTAATTGAAGCAATAAAACTTCAATGCTGTCAATAATTCATTCAATCAACGAAATTAATACTTGAATACAATTAAATAAATCCCTTGTGCAAAGAAAAACAATCTTGCAAAGAGAAATAAAATTTTCATTATAACTCTGTGCCTCGCTACGAGGAATTACATGACTGATTTGACAAATAATTTGTAGCTCTTATTTATGCCCTAGTGTTCAGGCATTGATTGTGTACTCAGCAATCATATGCAATTTACTGTACTACTTAAAAATATGCAGTGTTAAATTCTATCATTCATTTTGGTTGCGAATCAAGGGGATACCTCTGCCCCCTTCCCCCATTTTGTTTTATACATTTGTACTTTTTTCTAATTGAGGAAAGCATAATTTTACTTTGTTTCTAGTGTAATTAACAGAAATTTTTCTGAATTTTATCATGGCATTAATTATTCTATTTGCTCAATCTTTTTTTAAATTGGTTTAAGAGGTTTCTGTTCTACGAAAAACTACTATTTTGAGTAAACACCTTCAATTCAATTTAAGAACTGAGCCTTGCCTTCATTTCCAAAACTGATTTTTTGAATCACTTCATTTAAACTATTGACTGTTAAAAAAGTTTTGAGCTTTTTGCATTTACATGAGCAATTTACAAGGTTCGTACGGTTCATGGAAATCCTGGAAAGTCATGGAAAAAAGATTACCCAATTTCATACCTGGAAAAGTCACGGAAATTGATTTAAAGTCATGGAAAAATGTCTTTGATAGTAATAAAGTAACGATAGCTAAAAAAAAAAGCATTAGAAAATTTTGAGAGATTTAAAAGTATTGCTAGTAAAAGCTATTAACACTTGAAAATTTAACGATCCCAAAAAACAAATCTGAGTTTTGGGATTCTATTGCAACCGCTTCTGTAACAGCCACCCACCTTATTTTGTAATGAGATTTTACTGCTGGGACATCACTAATTTTGAATTCAAAATTATTTTCAGCACTTCTTTTTTGTTATATTTTGTAGTAGTGGACTTGCATGTTTTTGATTTTACCACACCCACTCAAAAAGTGTAATTTAATTGCATCCGAGTTTATTTCAACCTCTCGTAAGAAAAAAGCATTAAATTTATCAGAACTTATTTTAATTTGTTGAAGGCTTTAGAAAACAAAGACTTTAGTCAGGCAATACATAGAAATAATTCGTGAGTTTAACATTAAATAGTACTATTCTCTTTGTGTAACAAGGTCATGAAAATTTTTATGAAATCATGAAAAAGCCTTGGAAAAGTCATGGAATTTTTTTTTATCCGAAGTGAGTATGAACCCTGAATTTAGTACAGTGGACGTCGGTAAATTGAATCAGTGGTTAAATGAATCAAATGCTTTTGTGAATGAAATTGTCAAAAACTATTGAATTAGCCACTTTATGGAATCAACATGGTTTGGAACAAATATGATTCATATAAGCGGCGGCCACTGTACAGGAATAATTTAGAGAGAGGTGCAGCTTTAAAAATACAAGTGTGGGACAGCTCTTGTTGCCACAGAAAGTTGTAAAAACTTGAGTAGAATTTGGAATGTTCTGAATCATTTATGTAATCTGTGATATATTTCGACATTTCTAATTAAAAAGTCTTCGAGCCATTACCCTTTTCTGATTATGCAGAAAACATTTCTTATGTTCTGAACCTTCTTCTCAGCCCTGTTATTTAAGAAGATCTTGTGAGAGCAACTGCTCCCTGACTATGATATACATGAGTATCACAGCCCAGTCAGAAATAGCTTCTGGAGAGGGTTTTTCGATCAAAAATACCTTCTGAAGAGGTTTTTTTTTTTTTTGATAAAAAGTCCTTTCATATGTATAAAGTGCTGTATTAGAATTAATGTTAAAAGCCAATGCCTTTGAGGGTTGTTTTTACCCCTGTCTTATATATCGTCGCCTCAGAGCAACAATAAGATATCTTAGTGCTATTTTTGGGATTAGATATCTTATTGTTGCTCTGAGGCTACGATATAGCATCGCCTCAGAGCAGCAGTAAGATATCTAATCCCAGAAGTAGCACTAAGATATCTTACTGTTACTCTGATGCAACGGTATATACATAGTTGAAACCAGAGGTTGTGCAGATTTTGGAATTTTGTAGATTTCAAATCATTGATTTGTCTACACATTCTAAAGTGTTGCTAAGCAAAATTGCCACATTTGTTCAAAAAAATAAAGTAACTGCGCACAAATGAAAATATGAAATTATTTTATTAAGTTACAGGGCAAACGTTTATAACAGGAATTTCATTGGCAGTATAATGGTTTTACCACTAGCTACTACTAGTTTTGAATGCAAAAAAAAAAAAAAAAGATTTTATGTATGATTCAAATGTAGCTTTCAAAATTCGTTTTAAACATATTCAATGTCTACAAACTTAAAACCCCATTACATTAGCTCCTTATCTTCACTTTTTTGAAGTGGAGCTGTTACTGATTTACCAAGATATTTTTTGCTGCCAATGTGAAGATATATACTCAGCTTCTTTATGAAGTTATTTAGCTGCAGTTCAGGTATGGTTATTCCAAGCGGATGACTCCAAAGTAAAGGTGAAACTGCAGTCTCTGCTTTAATTGAACTGTTTAGTATTGCTTTCATGTTCAATATCAGTTTGATTTTGAATTAAGAAACCTTAAAAGTTTTCCATAAGTCGCTCGCTCCCATTTTTTAAGAAGTTATTAATACAAATTGACAGTTATTTACAGAGTATAAAACTGTCAACCGAATGTGTGCTTTGATTCTTGAACACATAAATAAATTTAACACACAATTTATATTGTGGAGCATTGGTAAAATGTTACAATAATGATAAAAAATAATGAGCTTTGTAAATATGCAAATTTTTTGACTTATAATCTTATAGTCTCTTTTTAAGAAGTGATAGAAAATGCTTATGGTTAAGTGATTTAGTTTTATTTATTTTTTTAGATTTTTACTTAATTATTTTTGTTAGTGACTTTTTGTACTGTACACTATGAATTTTATTTTTGCACTGTAATCTACAAAATGCTTTATAGGAATATACAAAAAAAGGAAAAATCCTTAAAAAGATATTTATTATGTTATGTGTGTAGAAATTTTATGAAAGTGACATTCTAAAATCAAAACTTTTTGAGCTTCTTGTCTTCAATTAATTAATTACTTATTTTGTTTTGAGAGTTGTAGCAATATTTAAAAATTTAGAATTGTAGTGTTCTTTTTTATGTATGTACATAGATTCAGTTTTTGCCAAATTTAGAATTTTTTTTTTTTTTTTTTTAATTATTAGTTTTTCTGTAGATATTGTTTGCTTATGTGATAATTTTGAAAATTAATACTTGGTTTTATAAATGTACAAATGAAATTGCAAATGTTTTTGCAAAGAAAAAAAATCAAAATCTACAATGATTCTTTTGTTTAAAATTTATAATAAAGTTCTTTTTTAAAAAATACTTTTGGACATTTATTTTTAAAGATTTTTTTGAAGATAATGTGAAAGTAATAAAAAAAAGTGCTCTTAAGCTCTTTTCGTCCAGATTGCTTTCATTGTAAATATCAATAAAATAAGTTTTCTGTTTAAGAAATTTTCAAAAGAATTGGAATTTGAAAAAAGGTGAGAAACTTGTTAAAAATAGTAAGATATTACTATCGTTTGAAAAGTTATTATATTTTGCTTTCCGTAGGATATTTCAAGTGGTAGTTGGCGATGTTAAAATATATACTTTGAATAATTCATTATGTTAAAATAACTTTTATTTATGTTTAAATTAAACTAAAAATAACAAGGTTTTAACTAAATACATATATATTAGGGTGGTCCTTATTTTTGAAGTTGCAGATATTTTACGCGACGCCCCCTCAATTTGTTCCATTGTACAAATAAATGATCCTTGCAAAATTTTAAGCCAATCCATGAATATTAACACGTGCCCCTAGGGCCCCCTTTTTTGAGTTTCGAAGAAAAAATTGCGGATTTTCTCATTTTTATGTAAAAATATTCTAACTTTTTACATTTAAAGTAATTTTGAACCTCAATAGGTGCTGCTACTTCCCGACTGACCATTCTCTCACTTTCATTCTGTAAAATTTAACATGTTACAGAGAATGAAATGTACACCAATGGCCTTGGGTCAAGCGTACTGCTCTTCTGCGCTTGTTCCAACCAAGCGACAGGTGAACGTTTCTTCCCATCAAGATGGACACAAGGGATTCTATAGGCCATTAATGAATGGTCTAGGCCATTAATGAACGATCTTTGACAACAACAAATTGCATCCTCCAGGCTTTGGGGTGTTGATTTACGAAATTCCCTGTTTATGTAATAGGTGTGGCAAATATAGTCGCAAGGTTTCAATGCTATAAGTAATTGCAATTATATTTTAATTCGCTGTTCTTTAGGTATAAACATACGTAAATGCTTATGCATTTTTCAATATTTAAAATATAAATTTCGAAAAATCCTCGATTACTCCTAACATAAAAATATACTGTATTTTCCATAGCTGAAATATAAATTAAAAAATATATATATCCAGATCGGAACAATATAAAAATCTATACTTTAAATTAATTTTCTTCTATTTCAGTACATAGTCCTTTATTGTCATCAAATTCTTGCGATTCACAAGATTTAGAAACCGAAATGGGTATCTATCCTAACCTGTTGAACTTTTGTTTTCTACAGCTGGTCTACCACAATGCAAAAAAGCTTGACAACTATTGATATCTGCTCGCGTTTCATCACTGTTAGACAAATGCCATATTAGGGATAAAGATGTTGTTCATTTATTTACAGCCTATGTAGATGCAGTAAATTTAAATCCAAATGACCTAGTGATCAATCGTACATTCCTTAAGAGAGCAAAAGAAAATCTTCGAGAGGTAAAATTAAATTTCATGAACTTAAATTTAGATTTTGTACTTGTGTTTTTAAAGCAATATTTCATTCTTATTCAACGTAAAATCTTTAGATGATATAAAGTAATTAAAAAGATTAATTTTAGTGCTACCTCACTGTAAAAATATTTTGCAAACCTAGGAGAAACTATGTACTGGGTCTGAAGTAAAAACTCGGAAGATTTGTGGGAAAATTATCAAAAGTGTTAAAGTTCAACGGCCTAGGGGCACGTGTTATTATTGACCGATCGAGTTCAAATTTTGCACACGTTACTTTTTATTATGGTGTCACAAAACTAGGGGGCGTCACATAAATATTGATAGTGATAATAATTATAATACGTTAGATCAGAGTATTTCCAAACTGAGTGTGGCAGGAAGAGGTGAGGGGTGCCGCGAAGTGTTCATGGTTACAATAATATGTGTAGACTAGGATGCCGTGAAAAAATTCTAGTTCTTTAAAGGGTTCCGCGATTCGTTAAAGTTTGGGAACCCTGTGATAGATGGCACCAGATAATGGTGTTCAGAAGGGGTCAGGGGATCCGTACCCCTTACCCAAGAAAAGAACTGGTCTTGGAAAAGTGAAATTATTTTAACGAAAAGAAAAGCCAAATAATGTTGGGGGGGAAAATCTCATTTCTTTCAAAAAGAAATACTTTAAATTAATTTTTTTTTAAACAGATGCAGCTTATTGCTTAGCAGATTAAGTTTTCCTTTCTTTCACCCCCCCCCCCCTTTTTTTTTCTTCCTAGTCAGTCTGAAATGAAGGGTCTTCAAAATGTTTCATTCCTTGACTCTTGTCCCCGGCAAGAAATTTAAACTAAGTTTTAGTTGTTCAGTTGGAGTAATAATGGAATTTGATGTCCTAAAAACACATTTATTTAGGCGTTATTCGGACATAAATTTCGAAACATTTCTGGAGGAGAGTCCCCGACCCGAACCAACACCCTTTCACTAAAGATGCTACCGAAAATAGTCCGAAATTGTGCCTTTAAGATTTCAATTTTGAAAAGTTTCCTAAAACCGCTCCTTACCTCTAAACGTTTTCAAAGATGACCTGAAATTGCGTTTTACCTTTCAGGGGAGAATTCTCGAACTCTTCCTTTCCTAAGATTGCCTAAAATGTTGGGAAAAAGTCTGAATTGCTTTTGAAAAGAACCTCAAAATAAAAAAATTCAAAAGTTACTGTCTATTGATCAGGTAATTACGTTCAACACCTCCTATTTCTTTTACCCTCCTACCCCCCCCCCCCTTTTTTTTTCCTAGTTGGTCTAAAAATAAGAAAAGTCTTCGAAATGCTACACTTTGCCAAACCCCTTTCATCCACTAAAACCATTAAAGAGCTTCTCAAACCTCGTTTTCAGATCTTCAATGTCGAAAAATTTCCAGGGGACAATTACCAATCGCCTTACCTTCTAAAAGCATCGGAAATCATTTGAGATTGCTTTTATGTCGCTTCAATTTTTAAAAAGGGCCGATCCCCTAGCGTAACCAAATATGGTTAACAGTCGCGCTTTTAAGACTTCGATTAAGATAAAAATTCGGAGGAGAGTCCGACTGCTCCAGTATGAAATTTGAAAATGAAAAAAACTAAAATTTCGAAAAATTTATGGTGGAGAGGGTTTAAATCCATCCACCTAGTGTCACCGAATACCTCTTTAAAACTTCGTTTTATAGGACTTTAATTTCAAAATAGTTTTTGGGGACAGTCCCTGTTTGAAACTGCGTTTTTAAGAAGTTCAATTTCGAAAAATTGGGCGGACGGGTGGTGGATTTCGCTCTTTTTTTTTTTTAGAAAATTCAATACGGGGCAACTTCAAAAAGTCCATTTCTTTTCATTACACTAACGTCATCAAATGTAGGTTATAATGGCGTTTTTAAGATTTCAATTTCTAAAAATTTCCGCCGAAGGCCCCTCGAATTTTCCTCCCGGTAGCATTACCAGAGACTGTCTAAAACTGCGTTCTTAGGACTAACAATTCCAAAAAAATTTCAGAGCAGAACTCCTGGACCCCCCTCCCCTCTCACTTCCTTACGATACTAAAAGCGAGAATTTTTTAAGAGTGCCCACCTAAAACTATTTTTTGGTTGCACCACTGGGTAATTCCTTGGCCCACCTCGAAACAAAAATGAGAAGATCAGAGGGCACTGTTGCCCCTCACCCCTCCTCAAAAGAAAATGAAAATACAAGAAAAAACTAGTATGTTGTGGCCATTACGAAACTTTCTTCTATATTTTTCTTTTCTTTTTCTGATCCCTCCCCATGCTTGATGAGGAAGCAATATTCCCAACAAAAACAAAATTACACATGCAAAAACTTGAACAATGTCTGAATTATTGCAAAAGCAAAGCAAAGAGCGAAAATTGAACGTTATTTTAAAAGCCTTTCTTGAATTAATTACAAACATTTATTTGTTAACAAACACAGGATGGCAACAATTAAAAATTTTAAATCATTGAGATAATTTTTCCGATCATTTCCATACAATTAAAATCACTAGTATGTTGTGGCCATCACGAAACTTTCTTCTATATTTTTCTTTTTTTTTCTGATCCCTCCCCATGCTTGACGAGGAAGCAATATTCCCAATGAAAACAAAATGACACATGCAAAAACTTGACGACCATCCCAATGTCTGAATTATTGCAAAAGCAAAGCAAAGAGCGAAAATTGAAAGTTATTTTAAAAGCCTTGCTTGAATTAATTACAAATATTTTATTTGTTAACAAACATAAGATGGCAACAGTTAAAAATTTTAAATCATTGAGATAATATTTCCTATCATTTTCATACAATTAAAACCACGAGAAATACGCAGACGACAATCTATTACGATTTATCTTTCTTATTGTTGCATTAATAAAAATATTTTTTATTCGCAAAAAAAAAAAAAAAAAATCAACACCTCTTGGAGCGATCGGCGTCAAAATTGAACCAAAGCCTGTTTACATATGGATTCACATATATTCCAAATTTCAACCAGAACGTAGCATTACTTCTTGAGATAGGGCACTCAAAATGGAAAAAAAGAACGGGTGATTGCGCTACCCCCCTTTTTAGCTGTTGACACAAAAATAAAATCAGTTCTTATACCCACTAAGGGCTACTTGCCGATAAATTTTTCTTTCATTCCGTTCCTTATTTCTTGAGATACAGCAGTCACAATTGACGACAAAAAACGTTCTATAGCTCAACCCCCGTTTGAGTTATTGACACCAAAATTGAATCAGCATCTGTTCCTGTTAATACCAACATATGGACCAAATTTTGTTTGATTCCGCCAGTTACTTCCTGAGGAATAGCAAGCATGCGTAACTCGAAAAACGTCCCATTGCTCCACCCCCCCTTGGAGGAATTCGCGCCAAAAACTAATGGGCACAAGTTCACATAGGGGCACATATGTGTACTAAATTTCGTTCGATTTCATGCGGTAGTTTTTGTTGTAGAGCGGCCACAAAAAACTGGTCACACACAGACGTGACACACATACATACACACACACATACATACATACACACACACATACACACACACACACAGACAGACAGACATTTTCCAAAAATGGTCGAAATGGACTCAGCACACCTCAAAACGTTCGAATCCGTCAAAATTCGAAATTCGAAAATTTGCACGAATCCAATACTTTCTTCTATATATTAGATATAGAAGAAAGTAACAAGAAATACGCAGACGACAGTCTATTACGATTTATCTTTCTTATTGTTGCAATTATAAAGCTATTTTTATTCACAAAAAAAAAAATCAACACCTCTTGGAGCGATTGGCGTCAAAATTGAACCAAAGCCGGTTCACATATGGATTCACATATATTCCAAATTTCAACCAGAACGTAGCATTACTTTTTGAGATAGGGCACTCACAATGGAAAAAAAGAACGGGTGATTGCGCTACCCCCTTTTTACTTTCTTCTATATCTAAGATATAGAAGAAAGTATTGGATTCGTGCAAATTTTCGAATTTTGACGGATTCGAACGTTTTGAGGTGTGCTGAGTCCATTTCGACCATTTTTGGAAAATGTCTGTCTGTCTGTGTGTGTGTGTGTGTGTGTGTGTGTATGTGTGTCACGTCTGTGTGTGACCAGTTTTTTGTGGCCGCTCTACAACAAAAACTACCGCATGAAATCGAACGAAATTTAGTACACATATGTGCCCCTATGTGAACTTGTGCCCATTAGTTTTTGGCGCGAATTCCTCCAAGGGGGGTGGAGCAATGGGACGTTTTTCGAGTTACGCGTGCTTGCTATTCCTCAGGAAGTAACTGGCGGAATCAAACAAAATTTGGTCCATATGTTGGTATTAACAGGAACAGGTGCTGATTCAATTTTGGTGTCAATAACTCAAACGGGGGTTGAGCTATAGAACGTTTTTTGTCGTCAATTGTGACTGCTGTATCTCAAGAAATAATGAACGGAATGAAAGAAAAATTTATCGGCAAGTAGCCCTTAGTGGGTATAAGAGCTGATTTTATTTTGGTGTCAACAGCTAAAAAGGGGGTAGCGCAACCACCCGTTCTTTTTTTCCATTTTGAGTGCCCTATCTCAAGAAGTAATGCTACGTTCTGGTTGAAATTTGGAATATATGTGAATCCATATGTAAACAGGCTTTGGTTCAATTTTGACGCCGATCGCTCCAAGAGGTGTTGATTTTTTTTTCTTTTTTGCGAATAAAAATATTTTTATTAATGCAACAATAAGAAAGATAAATCGTAATAGATTGTCGTCTGCGTATTTCTCGTGATTTTAATTGTATGAAAATGATAGGAAATATTATCTCAATGATTTAAAATTTTTAACTGTTGCCATCTTATGTTTGTTAATAAATAAAATATTTGTAATTAATTAAAGTAAAGCTTTTAAAGTAACTTTCAATTTTCGCTCTTTGTTTTGTTTTTACAATAATTCAGACATTGGGATGGTCGTCAAGTTTTTGCATGTGTAATTTTGTTTTTGTTAGGAATATTGCTTCCTCGTCAAGCATGGGGAGGGATCAGAAAAAGGAAAAATATAGAAGAAAGTTTCGTGATGGCCACAACATACTAGTTAGCTGTTGACACCAAAATAAAATCAGCTCCTATACCCACTAAGGGCTACTTGCCGATAAATTTTTCTTTCATTCCGTTCATTATTTCTTGAGATACAGCAGTCACAATTGACGACAAAAAACGTTCTATAGCTCAACCCCCGTTTGATTTATTGACACCAAAATTGAATCAGCACCTGTTCCTGTTAATGGCAACATATGGACCAAATTTTGTTTGATTCCGCCAGTTACTTCCTGAGGAATAGCAAGCACGCGTAACTCAAAAAACGTCCCATTGCTCCACCCCCTTGGAGGAATTCGCGCCAAAAACCAATGGGCACAAGTTCACATAGCGACACATATGTGTACCAAATTTCGTTCGATTTTATGGGGTAGTTTTTGCTGTAGAGCGGCCACAAAAAACTGGTCACACACAGACGTGACACACATACACACACACACACACACAGACAGACAGACATTTTCCAAAAATAGTCGAAATGGACTCAGCACACCTCAAAACGTTCGAATCCTTCGAAATTCGAAAATTTGCACGAATCCAATACTTTCTTCTATATATTAGATATAGAAGAAAGTAAAAAAAGTGGAGGGGGAGCTAATCTTGGTTATATGTGCCCCCTCCAAAATAAAAACATATATACGCCACTGGTGTGAGTGAATGTGTGTTTGTGAGTATTATTCAAATTTAAATCCACAGTTCACGTTGAATCTTCACCAAAATCTTGTGCCAATTTTCTTTACCAGGAATGAAAATAGAGAGATTTCCAAATTAAAAACAATTCCAAACCAAATGTTCTCTAAATTTAGATTTATTAAGTCGCTCTCTTCTACTAAAACAAATGTCCGTATTTTTTTTTATTTATTTATTCATTTTTTTTTCCAGTTTTAATCCATGTGAATGTAAGTAAAAACGAGCTGATGTGTGCATCACATGACTTCCTTTTACACCAATTTAATGCTATTTCCCTATTATTGCAATTTTAATGGGATTCTCTCTCTGACTCTTTAAATATCACTAGCAATGGCCACATTGAAAGCAGATTTAAAAAAAAAAAAAAAAAAAATCGCCAAATTTTTCGCCAAGTTGGCGACAAAACTTGGCAACCAAAAGACTGGCGATATATCGCCAAGTGACCGCCAAATTATAACACCACTTGAGTTTGCATCGAAATTAACAATGATTTCCCCCCAAAAAGGTGCAAAAGACCCCTTTAGAAACACCCGAATGCAACCAAAATAGGAGGTGCACAACTAGACCCCACTACGAGTCTATGTACCAAATTTCAACTTTCTAGGACATACCATTTTTGAGTTATGCGAGATACATACGCACATACACACATACGCACATACATACAGACGTCACGAGAAAAGTCGTTGTAATTACCTCGGTGATGGTCAAAATGGATATTTCGCGTGTCTATACATTCTTAGGCACTTTTCCGCATGTGGTCGAATCGAAAAAAAAAACTCAACATTCATTTGGGGGTGAGCAAAATGGAAATTAAGGGCGATTTTTGAGTGAAAATTTTTTCGCGTATACAATACTTCCTTTTTTGTAAAAGGAAGTAAAAAATACACTAGGTAGAGTGTTTTTTAAGTCTTTTATAATTTGAATACTTGAAATATATTTGTTTCTAACTAATTTGAAAAGGCTTAGATCAAATCGCCACGGATTGATAAACGACCCTTACAAAAGTACTATAAATTGGGGCATTCTTGTAGTGTCATAAAGCTATGATTAGGATTTGCCTAGCCTTCACAATGCTGCCAGATACAATTTGCCCCACCTATAGTAAGAAAAATGAATTTTAATATTGTAAATTATAATGTTGCATCAATGATAGAATTAAGTTCTTAATTAGATTAGATTCAAGTTTGTACTTGGAAGATATGGGGGTGGTATTTTTTGCATGACTATGTAAAGAGAATTCATCTTTTAAATTGTCCTGGAAGAAATGTTGTATTAATAAATAGTCAAGCCCGCTTATTAGAATATCGGTTAAAAGAATATCCCTCTTAATGTAATACATTTTCAGTGCACCACACCTTTGATATGCTATTATTTTAACCCTGTTTAATGGAATATCCCGCTTATTAGAATAAGTTTTCGTGGAAAATTAGCTGTTCCATTAAGCGAGCTCAACTGTACCTGGGTTTTTTAAGCTAATAAATTTAAAGAAAAAATGAAATGCATAGTATAATGGATGACTTCTGTAATCTTTTTTTTATTTTCTTTGCAAGCTGAGTGTCATCCTCATTTTCATAATGTATAATATGCAAACAGTATCTAACTCTGTCAGTCTCTTATACCTATGTCTGTCTCTATATCTCTAGCCGCCTCTATATCTATTAATGGCAAACGTTTTTGGCTGCTGGTACAAATTAACTGAAAAATGTTTATTTAGAAGTTTTTCGGGTCTTTATGTTAGTATTTTCGTTAGCGGAGCTTCCATTCCATAATCTGTTTGTGGGCCGAAAACCAAGGCAATTTTTGTGTGAAGGAATCACAATGTTCAGACAGGCGGATACAGGCTATCATTTTGGGGAGGAGAGGAGGTCTTCCTGAAGAATCCCCCCCCCCGCCCCGCCCCCCATGAACGAACCTACGATTTTGGATGCGAAATATTCCCGATACTGATTGGGGCTTTAGATGTCAGTGAAGTGCCAAACTGGACAAGTTTAAGGCACCTATTTGAGCATATACATTACTTAACTTACCGGGTGACCCAGCGGGTAATGTTTGAAACAAATGAAAAAATAAAAACAAACAAGAGACATGAGAAGAATTTAATGACGTATATTTAAAGGACATATTGGGCTATTAATGATATAGAGGTTCGAAGTGACCGCCATCTTTAACAAGGACAGCAGTTAGGCGGTTCTGGTATCCAACCATTACTCGTGAGTAGGCCTCACTGTCAATCGTCTTGACAACAGTTGTAATGGCGGTTTTCAGTTCTGGAAAGTTCGTAGGACTTGTCTGCCACACTTTGCTCTTCAAATAACCCCATAGGTAGTAATCGCAGGGGTTCAGATCTGGTGAATATGGGGGCCATTCGATACCACCTTGGAAGTGCGATGGGTAATCTAATCCATTAATTCGATCGCTAAAATGCTCATTGAGCATTTCGAAAACATCCGCGGTACGATGTGGTCTTGTTCCATCGTGCATAAACCAATGAAACTTGGACCAAGTCATTACCATGAAGAAAAGGGATGAACTCCTCGTCCAGTAACTTTCTGTACTTCGCCGCTTTTAGAGTTCCATCAATGAAAACAGGGCCAAACACACCATGCGAGGACATTGCACACCACACAAGAAATTTTTTCGGTTGGAGGCTTCGGACAACAGTGATCTCTGGCCGTTCTCTGCCCCAGTAGCGATAATTTTGTTTGTTCAGATGGCCATCCAAACTGAAGTAGGCCTGATGAAGGAACATCACATTTACAATTGCCCACCCAACGGAGCATGCGCACCAAGTTTGGCTTCACTCACGTGCACCTGGCGCCATCTATTGGATTTTATTTCAAACATTACCCGCTGGGACACCCGGTAATAAGCGATGAAAAGAAGTGCAGTATTTTTCAAATGTTTACTTTTAAAAATACGGGGATGCCTATCCCGCAAGATCAAGGAATCAAATACCATTAAACTTGAAACAAATGCCTCTCAAAATTGCAATTGCACAGTCTGCGACAAGACCCCCTACTTCTCCCCCCCCCCCCGATGAACACCCCTGAAAAATTATTAATAAATGGAAATGATAACTGAAAATTTTTATATTTTATTCATCAAGTGTCGAGTCCTCCTTGGTCCAACGTTATCATATTACATTGGACCAGCGTCGGCATCTTACGTCGGAACGTACCTTAAAACGGTACGTCGGAAAACGGTTATCCAACGGTTGGTTATTGGTTAGTTTCCAACGTTATTCTAATGTAAAATACAACTGTAAACTAACCATTTACAAACGTAATTTCGATGTAAAATACAACGTTCAACCAATGTTATTCCAATGTAAAATACAACAGTAAACTAACCATTTAAAAACGTAATTTCGATGTAAAAGCAACACTTAACCAACATTTTCTAATGTTGTTCCAATGTAAAACACAGCAGTAAACTAACACTTTTCAAACGTAATTTCGATGTAAAAAAAAAAACAACACTTAACCTACATTTTCTAACGTTATTCCATTATGAATTTCAACGCTAAACCAACTATCTTCCAATGTTATCTACTTTAACTGTAGCATTTCATTAATAAAATAAGTATTACGAGGTGCTCTTAGAAGAACGAGTGTAAAGAATAATTTTCAGTCATATTAACATAAAATGATAAAATGGCTGAATTTAATACAATTTATCATTTCCCTATCATTTACAAACGTTTCAATAAAATATGAACAAAAATTAAGATATTGATAATTCTTACCTTTTATTTTTCTGAATAATTACTCCAAAATTAGCTTCATAAGCATACATTAGTTTCTTTTTTTCTTTTTCAGGAAATATTAATTACCAGCAAGGTTATTCTTAAGACAGAATAAAATTTTTGACTTTAAAATTCTGCCATGAAAAATAACCTAGCTTGTTTGAAGGTTCAATTTTGCTTTGACCTGAAATAAGAATAAAAATTAAAAAAAAAAAAAAAAAGCATACGCGTAAACATTTAGTTAGTAAATCTTCATAGCAATTAAAATAACGTGGGTGAAACTTGAATATTATGAAAAGTACTTATTTTATTGTTTTGTCGAACTCTTATACTCTCCCATTTCATTCAAAAGTTCATGTTCACTGATTTTTTTTGATTTTTTTTTATTATTAGCTCATTCAAAGACACAATTTTATTTCTATGGTAAATTGCACATGTAATTTGTATGATGAGGAAACTATTTTTAAATATTATGCGTTTAAAATTACCGAAGCTAAACAAAGAACAACACGAAATTCTGAAACGAATTCAAAGCATTCACAAAATTCTCCAGAAAACTAGTTACAGCATCTATAAAAAAAAAAACAGTTTGAATATGCGCAAAAATTTTAAGAATTTTGATTCATCGGAGACCCCCTCCCCCGAAAAAGAGAAAATACCCCTAGAAACAACCTCCCCCTAAAAACCCCTGCCAAAACGAATTTGTAGAAAAAATTCAAGTAGTTTAAAACGAAAAAATCTGGGCCTGCACACCCACAATGATTTGTCGTGCTTGGAAAACAAATAAATGTAGAATGCATTTAATAATCACACACACACACACAAAAAAAAAAAATTAATGTTTTATCTTAGTTTTAAATTTATTGAAAGAAAGAAAAATAGTTGGAAAAATGAATTGATTTACTTTGAAAGACTTGAGTACTTGCGAGGATTCAACACTCGCCGTTAGCAAGTACGACACGTGTGAATGTGTATGAGACCCTGGAATGAAAAAGAAAATGGCTATGCTCCAGCGCACCCCTCCCTCACCCCTTTCAAGTCCTGGGGTCTTAACAAAACTGCAGAGGGGGGGGGGGGGGCTTATGGAACGCATTACGCACGCTTCGCTGAACGTGCAAATCAGCAACGAGCTTGCAATAAATGGGCGTAAATGTGAAACAGGTTTGAAGGTTAGAAATAAGTTGGGAATGCGTTTAGTCGGATATAGGTTGGTTTTAAACCATCCTCCGATGCTTCGAATGATCGGATGAGCGTATGAAAAAAACCAATTTCTAACCAAAACATATTTCCAACTATTGCGATGCATTTTCAACCTTTCTCCAACGTAAATCCGATGGTTTGTGCTACCTGGGAATGAACTGATGTGCGCATCACATGACTTCCTTTTACTCCTATTTAATGTCATTTCCCCATTACTGGCAATCTTAATGTGATTCAATAGTTGACTCTCTTAATATCACCAACAATGGCCAAATTGAAACAGATTTAGAAAAAAAAAATCGCCAAGTAGGCGACAAAACTTGGCGACCAAAAGACTGGCGATATATCGCCAAGTGTCCGCCAAATTATAACACCACTTGAGTTTACATCGAAATTAACTGATTTCCCCCCAAAAAGAGGTAAAAGACCCCTTTAGAAACACCCGAATGCAACCAAAAGGGGAGGTGCACATCTAGACCCCAATAGGAGTCTAAGTACCAAATTTCAACTTTCTAGGACTTACCGTTCTTCAGTTATGCAACATACAGGCGCACATACATACGTACATACAGACGTCACGAGAAAACTCGTAATTAACTCGTGAATAGTCAAAATGGACATTTTGGGCGTCTATACGTTCTTAGGTATATATGCACGTGTGATCGGGTCGAAAAAAAACTCAACATTCATTCGGGAGTGAGCAAAATGGAAATTAAGGTTTTTTGTGTGAAAATTTTTTCGTGAATACAATACTTCCTTTTTTGTAAAAGGAAGTAAAAAGTAGAAAATTTGTCTCGGAGGCAAAATTAGAGTCGAACTCGTGTATAACGAGCGCAGGGAGACTGCGATATTTGCTCATTATAACCAAGCGCTTCTAAAAGTACAGGTTCGTGAAAAAAAAAATTATACATACTTGCTTTGTTATTCTTATATTTTTATACATAATAAGGGAATTTTGTAATTTGATTTGAGCTGTCTTATTGTCTCTTTCTTGCTTTTGAGGAACGTGAGGTCCGAAAAACATTGTCATTTGCATCCGTGGCTTCAAAATGGTTTAAAGTTTTTCTGCATTAAAAGAAGCCAAGTGTGTCTACAGCTATTTAGCTTCACGTTTGTCGTTATGGTAATCGCTTTTTTTTTGTTCTATCAGTATCCTCGTAAGTATTCTCTTGGAAATTATAACATTCTCTTTAACAAATGTATAATTTTTAACTGCTCTTCTACCTCAAGAATTTCAAAAAAAAAAAAAAAGGCCTTGTCACCACTGGTTCTTATGATTTATGTCTTATTTCTAACTTTCGGTCCTCGCTCAATCCAAGTTCTCGTTAAAACAGGGCTCCTGGGGGGGGGGGGGGGGGGGGGGGGGGGTCATGGTGCGCGCCATTGAAATTTTTACGGAGAGTTGTTTTGAGGGGTATTTTTCTAATTTTTTGGGGGGAGGGGGGAGGGCTCTTGCATTTGCTAGGGGGTCTCCGTGATATTGAGGAGCGTACACCCTTGCCCTTAGGGGGATTGAGCACCCCCTGAGAAAAGTGTATATCCTGCTCAAAATGAAAGGGATCAATGGGCGAATAAATCTTATTTTTAACGAACTGACGTCCCTCAAAGCGAGCAATGCTTTTGATATTTAAAAAAAAGGATCAATAGGAGATGGCAAACATTTAGGCCATTAGGGGGGGAGGGGTTAATTTCGTAAAAAACTACTCTGGATTTGCGAAGCATAAGACCCTTTCCGCACCCCCGGAAAATTCTGAAATGACTGGCTTGTGATGATTCTCTAAGCTTGTTCACATGTGTGAGTCTCCTTTTGGAGATTCTATATACTTTCGAGCCAGCAAATTTGTTTTTTGTTTCGGTTAGTATAGCATAGGGACACATTAAATGAGTAATTTCTTCATGATTTAAGTTACTTGATGTACTCTCCCTAGGCGGCTGATGCATTTTCAAAGAGAAAAGCAAAAAGAGAAAGTGGAATTTTCATATGCAGGGACTTAAATAGTATTGAGTGTAACTCCTCCTCGTTCTTTTCCTCAGTTAAATAAAATCGGTTCCGTAATATTAACCGTAACAAGAATTTATTTACTACTACAACTGCTACTACTTACGGAAAATTCTTCATTTTCGTTTGTTATTGAAATGGCCGAAGTAATAAGCGACAGGAAATGTGAAACCCCAGAATGTAGTAATTTTGCGAAATTGAGGTGCCCAACTTGTATTAAACTTGGAATTGAAGGATCCTTTTTTTGCACTCAGGTACATATAGATATTTTTTCCGATTGTTGTGCTGTAAAAGTCATGGTTTTAATCACGTGTTTTTCGATGCTTTCTTACTTTTTGTTAATATTCTTTGCTTTAGCCATACAAATTTGAATAATTCTTTATGAAGTTAAAAATTCTTAGTTTATCTCAAACGTTTCTCTGCTATTACTATAGTTATTTTTAATATTTGCTACTGTAAAATAATCTTTGATTATAAATATTAAATTAAACTTTCGTCTTGTTTTGCGTTATTGCGCATTATTATTGTTTTGCGCTCTGGTTGAATTGAATCCAGAGTCGCTTACTCTGGAGTGATACTTAGTGTCGCATATATGTTGTGTATTTTCGTAAACTGATTTGTTAGACCGTTATGTAATCGATAATTTTTATTTTTTCCAAATGACTTACTTTTAAAAATATGTAAAAATACAATGCAGATGATTATTAAAGTTACAATGAAGTTTGTGAGAACATTTCTTAAAGCTCAAAGCAAATAATGTTTTCTGTAAATAAATCGCAAATTGTCAATTCACAGCTAATTGTTTTCTACATCTGTTTACTAGTTGATATCTGAACTTTTTTTTGTAAAAAGTTGTTGTACAACCAGAATATAAGTTGGAAAAGTAAATGCTCTTAAGTTATGCATTTTTTTGGTAGTGATAATAAGTTGCAGAAATTGGAAACAAAATAAGCAAATAGCCAAAAACTCGGAAAAAGCCAAACAATTACTTAACTAAAAATGAAATATGAATATTTGGCAATCTCACTTTCCTAGTGAAACTCCTTTTAAGTTGAACAATAGTTTATTTTTTATGCATTTTTTTTTCATCTTATCATTTACTTGTTGGCATAGAAAGATGAACAAAGATACAGCCTTGTATGTTGGACTAATTAGATTTAGTACTATTTATTGGTAAGGAAATAACCAGAAGTATGACCAATGAGATTGTAAACATTGCTGCCCAATTATATGTAATGTTCTGAATTTACATGAATTTATTTTTTCAAGTAAAAAGGTTGCACTAATATGTATGATGTTTGCATTCGTCAGTTCAACTCAGCATTCTACAGGTATTTCATGTGTAAATTTTATTTTAAGTAGCAGAAATAGTGCAACACATGTGTTATGCTTTTTAGCAGATATTCTCAAGGATCTACGGTACAACACAGATTCTTGAGAATAATTGTGACCATTTCTTGGTTTGGGGAGGAAAAAAGTTTTGGAAAGTTAAAAGTAAAACATCATAAGTTTCAACTAATGAATATTTATTGGATTTTCCGAGTATTATCTGCATCTAGCATGTACTAGTACTTGTGTTAACATTTTATTTTTAATTATTTCTCAATGTTCAGAGTTCATTCTTTATTCTCTCATTTAGATTATGCAATTAATCTTTTGTCAGTTTATCTTGCAGGCTATATTTTGATTTCTAATCTAAATCGCAGACTGCAGGAAAAAGTTTTGCTAGTAGTGCCTGACTAAATACGTGGGACCCAATAAAGGTCAAGATTTACGGTCGCCACTCGCCACGTGGCGACTCAGTTTTCAAAATTGGCGACCCCAAAAAATTTCTGCAGTTGCCAACTTTTTTGGGTGTTATGTTAATTTAGATCCCAAGAAAAGAATTTCAATGCATCAGTACTATAAGGATTTACCGATAGAGACCGTACTCCGACTGAATGTTGTTTATTTTACAAAGCTTGCATGTTCTTTCTCACTGCCTGCCTGTATGTTGGTTATTTTACGATGCTTGAATGCTCCACTTACGCGTTTTAGGCCATGTAATAAAAGCAAGAATACAGTGAATTAGGAAGCCATTTGAACAAGATAAGAGCGTTTGCTCCTCTGTCTTGACTCTTTGTTTTTCAAGTAATTAGCGTACTAGAATCATGATTTCAAGAAGAAATCATTGTATTTTAGATTATATTTCAGATTAATTTTGGTTATGCCTTCAAAGTAATTTCCTTTTCACGTTTTTAGTTTAGTTGCTCAAATGGTATATTAAATTGAAACTTGATTCTTTAACATCGTATTATACACCGCCTCCGATTATACAAAACTTTTTTTTTCTTCAGGCCCATTTTAGAACCTGCAGATTATAGGCCGCTCACGGATAATACATAGGAAAATACGGTTATTAAACGTGGTTCGTACGCTCCGGAAAACCTGGAATTGGCATGGAAAACGACATAGTTAAAACTGTCAGGGAAATTTCAAATTTTGCCCCCCCCCCCAAAAAAAAATCCAATTTTTTCTCAGGGAATTTTGTCCCTTGAGTTCTTATCTTCGTTTTTATCGATGTTTCCTGAAAAAAAAGTTTTGAGCCAAAATGAAGCTGGCAATAAAATAAAAAAGGACCGCGGACAACAGTATTATTTTGCCCCTCAATAGTTCCAAAGAAAAAAATTCCTAAGGTGAACAGGAATTATGCACAAATTTAGCGGGAGAAGAACATTTTCCTGCATCTAAAGCACAAGCCTGCGGATGGTAGGGTCAATTGGGAAAATCGTTTTTTAATCAAAGTCTTTTCAGCTACGAATGAAACGTAGTCGCCATATTTGGTCATTGATAAGGTGGAAGTAGACACGATGCTTAAAAGCCTAACTTTCCAAAAACAAAGCAGAATTGGATGTTTCCTTTAACTGCAAACTAATGAAGAAAAAAAAAACGCGAAATGTGCTGCAACTTGTTTTTTCTTTTTTTTTTAAAATTTATTTTAAATATGTAATTTTTTTGAGAAATGAAAAATTTTGTTCTTAACACTTAACCTTATCCTCATTGCCTTGGACGCAAATGTACTAAAAACTTTTCAACTGAATTGTAGTTTCACGAAGATTTATTATTTTTAAATTGTTTTCACGCTACAAATTAAAAAAATTATCTCTTAATTTTTGTCGTCGCCGCTATATTTGGTCATTCCGAAGATGGCAGTACACAAGACTTTTTAAGAGCCTAAGTTTCCGAAAATGGCATTGGATGCTTATTGCAGTGCAAACTATTGATAACAACGAAAAATATGCCCTTTTTCCTGGGTAATTCGTAATTATTTTCTGGAAAAATGCGAAATTTTATCTTCAGAACATTTTTTTTAAATTCTAATTGATTTAGACGCATATGTGCTAAAAACTGACTATTTTGTCTTAATTGTAGTTTTTTAAGGATTAATTATTGACCTGTTTCTAAAACTTTAAATCTTGTTCTGAAAGTATGAAAATATTTTGCAAATTTTGGCTCTTTAAAAGTGAAAAAAAAAAAAAAACATAATATTGTATGTTTTTTTACATAAACCCTCGAAGGTCGTTCGATTCTATTTGTTTCCCAATTAACTCAAACAGCCTTTATTCTGAAAAAATCGTCAAAATAGGAAGACAAATTATTTAATTTAAAACTTGAAAAGGCAACTTGTTTTGACCCCCCCTGTGCGCCCCGTTTTATTATTCCTTTGCCATAATCAATGTTCCATGTTGTCCCATAAATCCTGTATTTCATTAAAAATCCTATACATCATAAAAAATAGAAAGAAAAAAACTATATTACTATATTTCTATAAGTTATATCTTATATTTCTGCTGTGATGTGGACGCTAATACTCGCAATCGATTAGGAATACGTTCCATTGAAAATCGTTTAAACAACGGGGGCTAGTTTCTATTTATTCGAATAACTGTTGTAATTTTTTAATCTTCAATCGCATCAGATTAAAATATAAGCCAAATAGCCAGTCCTTTGATCGTTTTCCCTTCATAGTCATCCTAACATAGAGATGCTGCGTATGGAACGTAGTCGCCATGTTTGGTCATACCTTTAGTTCAAATAATGCAAAAAGAATTTTTTTTTTTTGGAAATATATTCTTGGTAAATGCCAAATTGTATATTACTGGAGGAGGTTTGTAGTTAATTATTTTTATGCCAAAAAGAAAAAAAAACCCATTAATCTTAATTATTGAAAAAATTCAAATCGTATGTTTATCCAATATTTTTTCGATTCCCTTCGTGCTAATTTTCTTACAGTTAATTCTTTTCATTAAACTAGTTACCTGAAAGGTGCATGTTGATTTTTACTACCATGGTGTTTGCAATAATTTACAAAAAGATTTTAAAGGAATTTGTTGTTGTTTTTATGGGAAATACTTTTTTTTTTCACTGTGGGACCATGGTACTGTGTACACTACTTTATTTTTGGTTTAATGATTTTTTTTCCTTATGAAACTTTAAAATGGGTGGAATGAATCATTTGCTTCAGGAGTTCCCA
The DNA here is from genome assembly GCF_026930045.1 of Uloborus diversus. Classification (NCBI taxonomy): domain Eukaryota; kingdom Metazoa; phylum Arthropoda; class Arachnida; order Araneae; family Uloboridae; genus Uloborus; species Uloborus diversus. The sequence goes on along the minus strand of NC_072737.1, from coordinate 20,071,761 downwards.
ACCTTCACCCAAAGCCTCTTATATTTCCATGATTAATATAATTTATATTTCTTGTTAGCATTCCTTTAGCATCACTTTCATAATATTTATTTCAAAAAATACAAATTGAAATCCCCCCCCCCCATTCTTGTACTAGAGCGCTGTTTTCAAAACCCGGTAAAACTGGTGGCCACCAAGTTTTTTGAGTCTAGTGGCCATTGGCCTCTTGAAAATTTTCTGAATCTTGAGGTCTAGGACCCAAGACCTACAAAGTTTGTAGGCCCTATCTCTATTCTCAACGTTTTTGAAAGTTGAGATTTTGAAAATTATATTTCTCTATGTGCCTATTTTCAAAAACAACTTTCTCTGAAGGTGTCTGTCTTAATAGAATTATTCTTGTGAAAGTGTTGTCAGTTGTTTTACTTTTAATAAAGATAAAGTTATTCGTGAAAATTAGTAAAAAATTGGACTATGATTCTGCCCTGTAGTTTACAGAAAATATAGACCAGAAGTGTTCGAGCGGGTTGCCGAAAGTTTAGAACTATACCACATTCAGAGATTTTTTTCTGTAAAAAGGGAAACAAATAGTATTTGCATTTTGCTGTCAACTCAGCGTTATTTTGTTCTTGTCCAAGCCAAATGTATGATTAACTTAACCAAATGACGCAATCCTGTTTACTGCCTATCTTAACACAGTATAGCTATCATTGATGTAGTTTCTAAATTATTTCTTACTTCGAAATTCAAAATAAGGAGTCAAAGTTAATTCATTTTTCCATTCCTGATGATTATTTCAGACAGTACACTAGAATATATAGGAGGCAGTGAGAAGCAAAGGGAGGTAAAATTAAAAATTTGGAGATAACCAGTACAAGTTGGTAGCAGGGTTCATTGATTTAAATCTTGATTTAAATTAAGTGATTTTTTAAAAAAAGTCCTTGATTTAAATCAGTTGATTTGAATTAAGTGATTTTTTAAAAATCATTAATTAAGTCAGTTGATTTTACTTTTATAAATTAATTTTGCATTTTTAGAATGTATTGCTTTAAATTTAACTTCAACAGGCAAAACTACATAGATCCCTCTTTCTGTTTGTGTAACAGATTTTCACTCTATTGCTTTTACTCCAAAATTAAAGTTTAGAACAAAATAAAAATTTGGAGTTTTTCTTATGCACCATGACTAATATAGTTCAGAAAAGTAATTGTTCAACATATTTTACACTAAAAACGTACATGATAATGGAAACCTTACCTTTAAGCAAAGCATAAAACAAAATCACATCTTATCTAAGCACTAGCTGCGTGCCTGGCATTGCACAGGCTGCTTAAAAAATGAAAGAGATGTCCAATTGATGTTTTTGTATTACTCTGACATCAGTTTCTAAAGCGCCAAGGAGTAAATAAACGTGCATAATGCAAGATTTGCAAAACAACAGTAGAACATATTTTTGGCAAAAATCTCTTTAACGTTAATCATAGTTATCAATACAAGTTATGAGTATTTTCAATTAGCACAAAGATGAAAATATATGCATTATCAACTATAATGTGTGCTCACGTTAAAATGAATTACATCTGATAGACTATATCTGAAATATTTATGTACAATGACAATCAGCTTTTTACATAAAATGTCGCACACTTTTTGGTTGATTACGTGAAACTAAAGCACCAAGACTAAATAAATACCAATAAGCATTAATTTAATACCAAGTCATCAGATTCCAATTCAGCTTTAGTTAAAATCCTTAAAAACAATCTTTTTTGTTCAACTCTGTTTCACTTAAAGAAATCAAAACAATCTTAATTTAACTTGTTCTTTTAAGGATACAATCATGTATTTCAATAATAGAAACAGGAAGGAAAAAGAGAGTTATTACAATTTGAAAACTCACCCATGTGACAGGAAAAAGTCCAACAAAATAAACATAATTAGTCGCACATCCTAAATGTACCAAAATATGAGGCCGGTAAATGATAAACTTACACTACAATCAATAAACATAGCTAAAGAAACAACTTTCATATGATGAAAAGAGTTAAGAATGTTGAATGTAAAAAATGAAAAAAAGGACAGACGATAAAATAAAGGCTATGTCCGAATAGAACAACCAATTTTAAACTAATTTAAAATGAAGTTCTAGATGGAAACGTTGTTTTAAGATTTGGACAGCAGCCAAGAAAATCTCTTTTAAAACAATTATTAGAATTTTACTTGCTCACCCAAATGCAAAATGGCAACAGGAAAGAAATAAAAATTTCTGAATAACGTTATGTTAATTAACGTTTTAATTAATATCTCCGCTAATTAAAGTTGCACAATTACGAGATTTTTCTTATTTTTTTTCTTTGGAAAATTTCGAATTGATCCGTATCTCGTTTGACTCGTCGAGAAGATCGATCTTCAGACAGACGGTCGCAAACAGATTTTAATATTTTGTGGAATATAACGTATTTATAAATCTTAAAATACTATTGAATAGTTAGAGAACTTTAATTTTAAAAGTAAGTTGAATGGATCATCTTGTATGAAATATATTATGTTTATAAACTTAAAGTAATTAATATCTGCAAGTTTTAGAACATTAAAAAAAAAAAAAAAATCAAAGAAAATCACGATCCCTGGTTGGTAGGTGAACCTCTCCTCTGTCTTAGGGCAAGAGATAGCACTAGTTGCCCTGGTAGTTGTTGCTATACAGCAGGATGTAGAAAAAAATTTCAATGAAAGTCTACCTAGGATGTTATTGAAACGTGTTTTACTCAAAACTTGATGCAAACCAGATGCATTGTTGTTGTGTAGGATGTTTGTATGTTAACAAAAAATTAATATGTGTTACGTTTATATTTTTTTAGGATTGTTTCAAAGGCAACTGGAATGTGCATAAACAAATTCACAAGAAAGCTAGTAAGTTATTTTAAAAAAGTTTTTATGCAGTTGTAACTCATTTTTAATCTTTCACATGTGTATTCTATGTGTCCAATCTGAGATTTTAATGCATGAAAAAACTGCTCTTTCTAAAATCATATTCGGTAAAATATTTAAAGGTCAATATCATTTTTTAAGGGTGTTAAAACCTTTTTTGAAACATTGGTCCAAACTCTAACCTATAAGATTATTTTTCAAAAAAATAAAATTTTATATTTTGCTTTAAAAGTGATACTAAAATTAGTTTGAGAACAGTCTGCTCTAAAATTCCCTACAAATTGATCATTTGATACAATAAACATATTTATCGTACGATAAATGATAATACTTTGATGTGAATAGTTTCACTTTACATATATTCTAGATAATGTAGAGTAGTTTTAATCGAATTTAACAAAAGTGAGTTTTTTACACCAATTCATTTTTCTTTTTAAAATAGAAATTGAGTCAAATTGGTACTTTTTCCAGTAAAGTTACGTGCATCACTTGTTTTGCTGACTTGAGTTTTTCTTTCTACCTTGGTGACAATAGTAAAACTGCCCAAAGCGAATTGGGAAATATCTACAAGTATATGGCAACTGTAGAATTTAAAAATTGAAGTTATTGAATGTTGACAACTATGAAATTTTTAGTTTGCAGTAGCAATAAATAAATTAAAATCGCCAAAAATAAAAACTGTACCAATGACGTAACTTTAACAAAAAATTACCTACAAATTATCTGCTGGTTAGAATTATGAAATAAGTATGCTTCGCAAGTATCTTCCAGAAAATTCTCAAGTTGTCAGGTATAAAACTGATTCATAGAAAAATGTGTTTTAACATAATTGATATGTTGACAGTTTATTTAAGTATCAATGAGTGCAGTTTTGTAACATTGCTTTTAACTTTTAAAAGTGGCCAGTGAGAAAAAAAACTGTGCCGGCCACTGGCAACTAATCCAATTTTCCAGTTTTCAACTGCAAATTTTAAATATTTTGGTGGAATTCAATTTCAAAATGTGTTGTTGAAAAACTATCTTAAAAAAAGATTAATTCAATTTTAATGAAAAGTTGTCTGATTTATTTTTAATTATGCATATTGTATGATTTATTTAGGAAATATGTTACCAAATTTAACTTAATGCTTTTTGCAAAATTTAATTAGTTATTTATTTTGGAATGATTGTTATTTTATTTATTTATTTGCGAATTTCATACAAGAAATTTGTTGAAGTTTTATTTGTTGCATCGTAATGATTTTGTATTCAATCTTAAGTTGGTAAACCTTAAAAAAAAAAATAATAAAAAATTTTTGCTTATAAGTAGTTTTATTTATAATATGTGTTTATTCTATACCTTTTACTCATTCTTGTATGATAAAATATTTCAGAAGGAGTAGGACTCAAACCTTATAATCCTTGGCCAGAATATGAATTTACTGGAAAACTTCGGCCTTTTCCTGTGGTAAGTTATACTTTTTGTCTTTTTTCAATCTCTATGTTTTAATAGGTTATACAGCCCAGGGGTGCAGAATATGGGAGAGTTTGCAGAATTGTTTTTAACCATAATTCTCTTAAATAATAATAATAAAAAAACAATTGTGTGATAATAAAATGCTATGAGTAAGGATGCATACCTTCCAACTTTCATTAATTAAGCCTAAAATGGACACTTCAGTCCCAAAATTGTATGCATTTCAAAATCCGATTTCATCTACCCATGTAAGACATACCTGCTTTTGTTTACAATGCAATTCTGTCTCTTAAGCACTACTAATTTTGTATTTTCCTTTATTTTCAATATTTAATATATTTTATATTATGTAGTATAGGACTTGCATGATCTTCATTTTGCCACGCTGGGTTTTCACGAGCAGGGCAATAAATTTTCGTTTTTCAAAATTTGTATTTTACCATATATTTTGAATGTGCTTTTTACAACATCTTACTTTTTATTTTCATTACTTATGTGTTGGTTAATAATGTATATTTTTTAATTAACATTAATTTTAAGACTTAAATTAAAATTTATATGCATTTATCTAAGCTTAGGCATGCTACCCATTTAGTCTAGAGATTTTCAAAGATGCAACTTGTTCATTCTCTACAGAATTTTCAGTAGTACTGAATTAATTTTTTATCTAAGCATAAAGCAACTGTAAAGTTTTAGGAAAATTTTGATCAGGATTGGGAGTAATAGCATTTTCTGCACCCTTGATGCATCTTATAATCTAAGTGAGAATATTTAGTTTTTTGTTATACAAAACTATTCCTGGATTTTTATAATAATATACATTTTTGAAAACTTTTCACCAGTTTCCTATTTTTCGGATTAAAAAAAAAAAAAAAAACCATCAACAGTCTATTTTTGTGAAATTATTCTTATATTAACATCCTATTTCTTTTAAAGATAAATATACAAATAAAATAAAGGGTCCTAAATTTTGTTTCTGTAGTAATAATTTGTGTAATATAGTGTGTAATATGATATTTTTGTATGGTGTAACATTTTTCATTTTTTGTAATATAAGTCATAAGGTAATGGGTTGGTCTTCAGTGTTATTTACAAACTACTTTTAACAACTTAAAGTAATTAAAATAGTATCATTAAACGTATAGTCTAAATGAACGTATTGCAACTAATTACTCAATTATACCCTACATAAAATTAACACACACACACAAAACTATTCTTCAAATTTACTATTTTGATTCTACTCATTCTTTGTGTGTGACAATTTGAAGTTTTGAGAACTTTTATGCTAAAACTATCAAATATTATTTCCATTTGAAACATTTAAAGGTCATTTTTATTAGCAGTTCCAGAATCCAGTATTCATTTTTTTCTTTTTTTTTTTATAGAGGATCAAAATAAAATTTTAATTTTTTGGGAAGAAAATAAAAGTTATGCTATGCTTTGATGAATCAATGTATTAGTAGGGGACATCTTTTCAAGCCACGCCTTGTTTGCAGAGCTGTCAAATTTTGAAGCATGTTTTCAAAATATTCTTCAGTTTTTTTTTAACACTTTTGACTTTCAGTTGTTTTGAACTTTGATTTTTAGTTACCAACTGCCGCAGGCAGCTAGTCTAGCCGCCCCAATGGCTAGGTAATGTTAATTAGTGAAAATTATATCTTTGTTCATACAATTTTTTTCTCAAGTATGCAACTGCCTCCTGTGTATCCTTAAACTTTTTGACATCAATCCTCATATATATAATAGACATTGATCGAGTAACAGGCGTGTTTCAACAGTCAAACTCACGAGACGGCATGATAATTTGATATGTTTTGGTAATGTTTAACATGCAGGGAAAGGCTTTATTTTGACAAAGCAGAACTGAATCCGGTAACTTAACAGTTTTACTGGTAAGACTGTCATTTCAGGAGAATGAAGAAACAAAAAAAGGGTCAACTGTGAACGCTACCTACTGGAGTTTAGGGTTCATCTACTGGAAGTGAGGGTTACCATTTTAATGATCAATATATCACCAAACAGGCGATTGCTTGGTTCAAATGTAAAAGCAATTTTCACCCGTCATACCTTGACGGGCGACTTTCTAGTTCTTACGATTTGCTTAATTCTGAATTTCAAGTGAAAAGTTTAATGCAAGCTTTTAAAAATATTTATTACTGTACTGAGGTTCTGTATTCTTTTCAGACCCCCAAAAGGGAAGTTCCAGACACCATTCAGCGCCCTGATTATGCTGATCATCCTGAAGGTAATGATCCAGCACATACTCTTCCTTCTAAAACTGTTGTCACATTCAAAATGGCTTGCTAAAAGTACGATCAACTCCCAATTATTCGTGAGCAGATTGTCTCAGCAATCAGGAAGGTGCATTTTTGTGGCAAAAAACAAATACCACAACTGTTTTTTTTTTTTTGAAAAATTGTAAATTTAAACTCTTGTTTTATTTATTTTATTGGTTATGTATTTATTTATTTATGTTTTAAATTTATTTGTTTATTTATTTATTTATTTTTTTGTGTTTTCTTCAATGTTCATACTCTTGTTTTGATGCTATTTTTTCTGTTGTTTAATTATGCAAAAAACTTTTACTGTGCTATTTTTACTGTTCGCAGAAAGTAATCTGTATCAATACAGTCAAATTTTTGTAGAAGGACAAGTTTTATCTCATTTTAGCCTTTTTGTGGTTTATCTGCGAATTTTATTATCTGCAGCACTTGTGCCACCCAATTCCACGAATAATCGGGAGTTTACTGTATAACAACGGCAGGCCTCTGATGGTTAACCCAGAAAGGTTACTGTCATTCATGAGAATTTTTTTGTTTTTTCAACACCAGAGTTTTATTTTAGTGTTGTACAACTTGTTAATTTTTAACTGCACACACATATTTTGATAGTGTTGTCATTTTACTGAAAGCATGCTAATCTTAATGCATTGTGTAGTTATTCTTAGCTTAGAAATAATAATCTTAAAAACCATATGAAATGAATGATTAACCTGGACAAGCCCTACCTGGCGGCATTGTGAAGGCTATGCAGAATCTAATCATAGCATTACGCCGCTGCCGGGTTAGTTTTGCCCCACCTATATATAGTTCAAAGTGATACTGACTTTGACAAAGTGATCCAATCAGAGTCACTTCGAAAGTGAGGAATGAGGTGTAAAATAAAATATTTCATTAAAAGTAGTGCAACTTTTTAAACTGAAAAATTTCTGTGTTTTAAAACTCCCTTTCTATTTCAATGCATCACAAAATTTCTATTATTAAATATATTGCGCAGAATATTGCACTGTAGATGTGTGACTTCAGATCAGATCAGAAAATTGAGAATGAACGAACGATACAATGAGCTGTGTTCCTTGTTGTCAACTTATTTTGCAAGAAAAAAAAAAGACATGTAATAAAAGATATGAAGTGGTGCAAAGATACTCTAAATGACTAATACTAATATCAACAATGAAACAATATAAATATGCAGAAAATCCAAGAAATAAGTTAAACAAACCTAAATTAAAAATGCATCTAAGCATAACTTATAACAACTTTGCTTACTAATCAATTTAACATAAACTTGTATTCCTTTCCTGCAAGTTGAATGAACTGAAATATTTAAAAGGTATAGTAATAAAAAGAAAAAAAAAAGTATTTTATTAGAATAAGCTTTTGTGTTTACTTATGAAGCAAAATTAATTCATTTATATTCCTTCATTTAGTGATTTGCTTATTTAATCATTCTTTCATTTATTTTCTTTTTCCCTCATTTATTTTTTCTGTATATTGGTTCATTAATTTATGTACGTATTTATTCTTTTATTGTTTTATCATAGTATATTCATTATTTTAGTTCCTCTTTCATTTGATCAAAAATATTTTTTATAATGAAGTAGAAAATCTTCCATTTGAAAAATATTTCATTTTTCACTGGGCCCTAGGGAAAACGTTAACTTTTTTTTTTGGAGGTTCAAATTTACTGCCAAGAATAAAAAATAATGTTTCATTGCAAGTTTTATTATAAAATACGCTCTCCTTTCTTTGTGTATTGTAATTTTCAGATCAAGCTTTCAAATTAGTTCATTTTGAAACAAATAAGATATCTTGACTATTTCACTTTGACCCCACATCCCCCTACTTATATTTCATACTTGCCAACTCTACTGTTTTTAATGGGAGACTCCCGTGTTTTGCTTCCATCTCCCGCTTTTTACGATTTTCTCCCATTTCTGCAGTTTTTTCAGTCAATCATCAAAAAGTTTAACTTTCTTCTCAATAGCTGGTGCCCTTTTCTAGTCCACCAATGTCAGGGAATAAGAATTTTTCCAGTCAATAACTCATTTAGTAAAAATGCATTTTTCGGAAGCTTTCCACATTGCACGTTAAACGAAGCACGTGCTTTGCCGAAAATCGCAGCAAATATCAATCCTTTTGTATCTTGAAAATATTTCAATTATTTGGAAAGTTTGAAGTTATTAAAACATTTGCTACCCTATACATACGTATTTTTATATTTTATTTTCATTATATATTGATTTTTTTTTTCCGTATTTTAGTAATTAAATTTTTGTAGCTACTTTTTTGGTAGAGATTGGAGAATGTACGAAACTTTAAGCAAATTCACTCCTTATTATTTAGTTTTTCCTTTGCAGTATACTTTTCTTGCTACTACCAATTTGCTTACATCTGCAAAAAATCCCCATTTCACTTTAAATTTAGTATTCATGTTATTTAAAAACATAATTTAATACTGTTGTGAAGATATATCGCTGGTGAATCACCTATATACCTCTAGTGGAATCTCCTGTTTTTTTTTCCTTTGAAGGTTGGCTAGTACAGTAAAACCTGTAAAGTTGACCACCTTTGTAAGTTGACCACCTGTCTAAGTTGACCGTTTTTGTCAGGAACGGAATTAATCCTATCTTATGTAATGAAGGAATACCTCTGTAACTTGACCACCTCTCTATCTTGACCACCTGTCGATCTTGACCACTAATATACACCAGCTTTGGTTTGGAGTATTGTAAAAAACCTCTTGTAAGTTGACCACTAGGCAAAAGCATTAGATTGTACTAAAAGTTTCATCAGTTATGCCTCAAATAAGTAAGCAGACATTTTAGAAAAATCTATGAATATTTATGTTTCCATCGAAAAACATTGGGCTAATGTAAAGTCCCAGAAAATAAGTCAAACTTTAATAAGGATTTATTTTGTTGAAAAATATATTACCATGGTTACAAATGTACAAGAAAAAATCAAATCAAGAATTTGAGTCACTTTTGACTTGTTATGAATTTTTAGGAATTGTTAATATCAAGCAAGTAGTTTTTCATAAGCAATGGGGCTTTTTTTTTTTTTTTGATCGATTCACAGAAATTTTAAATTTGTATAATACTTTACGCATCGTTCTGGTAAATAATCTCTAAAAATATTTAAACAACATTTTTTTCATTGTTTTAAAATCATGTTAAACAATGAAAGTGAGTTTAAAGTATTCCAATTAGTTAAAAAATAAGCGCATGGGTCAAGAAATGACAACAAAAAAAAATGTTTTCATTACTACACTCTATAAGTTGGCCACCTGTCTAAGTTGACCACCAAAGTACTGCACCGCAAGTGGTCAACTTACACAGGTTTCACTTATCTTATTTTCTTCTTTGATGGTATTTAAAACATCATTGTTTTTACTCAGTAAAAAAGAGTGTTGGCTCTATGAATGTAATATTAGTTATTTCAGAAAATATATTTAATGCTTTTTTTCTAGGTGTTTCTTTGTCTGAATCTAGTCTAAAAGGAACAACTAGCATTAAAATTCTCGATGAGGAAGAGATCAAAGGGGTGACTCTAGCGTCGAAAGTAAGTGCATTTTCTGTTAAAAAAGAATGTCATTGTAATTTTGACTTTTTTTTTGCATGCATTCAGTTTATATTTCTTACTTTTTTTTATTTTAGTGATTGCGTTGAATATGTTGATAGAAAGAACTAAGCACACTTTGAAAATTTTAATGATTGTAATACTAATTGAATAAATACCTTGAATAGTATAAGACGTTTGAATAGTATAAGAAAATAAAACAACCTAAAAAGATCCAAATTTAGCAGGAAAACTGCATGCGCTTGTTCCGGGGTTTCAAGGAACACCTTTATCAATGCAAAAAAGGGAGCTTTTGGATATAAAGGCTCTCGCTGAATGTCTACACCCTCTTTTTTCTCTTTTATTGCATTTAAAAGGGGATTCCTTGAAACCCCCTTTTATGTTTTTTATTTACTATTGATTGTTATTCTTTTCAGCTTTACAAATTTTCCTCTAAAAAGTTGATTTACATTAATAAAAATCATATATGGAGCCTGTTTAGAATTTTGAAATGTTTAAATCTGGAGCCTTGTATAGAATTTTGAAATAATTTTTGTTCTAGCTTCTAGCATGAAATTAAACAATGTACTCTGCATGGACGCAAAGTACATATGTACATTTTGAAATTGCATTGAACCTATATAGTGCTTAGAAAGTATTCATAGAATGTTTCTAATTTTATGTAATTCATCTTAAATTGTTTTCATAAAGTTGAAGAAATAAATAACTTCTGAAAATTGTTTGAATTTTTTCTATGAAACTTGAATTACACTTCTTGACAGCATATTGCTGAACTTGTTCTGATCTGCCTGTGAGTTCTTAAAAGAAAATGGAAGATCCTTATTTCCTTCAGTGGCCAGAAATATACTGTCCAAGGTCTACTCAGCAAATTGTCCCCAAACTGAACTTGTTTGATGTGGTTTGGATTCAACATTTTTATACTTATAGTTAGGGCAAACCTAACCTGGCAGCGTCATAATGCCGTCGTTAGCATCTGCGTAACCTTCAGGATGCTGCTAGGTTAGGTTTGCTTCGACTAATAGGTCACTTCCCTGAAAAACCTAATTATAAGGTAACCAATAAAGTTCTTGCCGTTTTTACTTTGCCATTGAAAGAAGTGATAATAGTTATGCAAAATTTGTTTGTCACTTGGCTTGGGCAGCTGTCAGGTATGTAAATTAATGTATCACGTGTTTTTAATATCTGTCGGGAGAGATTAGCTCTAGCGTGACCTGTACAGTAGGATAGCAAAATGGAAGTGTCTAAGTAGCTCTTTCGGTGTTGTTAGCTTTATGATTTTAAAATGGGTTTTTCTGCAGCTGGATCAACTTGTCGAATATGTTAAGCACTTGTGGACAGTGCTGTGAGTGGACATGCAGCAAGGCAATGGTTACAAAAACTCAGATCTGGAGTTTTGTCTCTGTGTCATGAACTTCATAGTGGATGACCACCAACCTTGGATAATGAAACCCTGGAGTCAGTCATCATCAAGGACTGTAGCCTAACATGTGGTGACCTTGCAATACAGTTCCAAGATTCTGATAGAACAATTATACTTCATCTGCAACGCCTAGTTAAGCCATACAGGCTAAGCCAGCGGTTTCAACACAAGCCGTTATAAATTCACAAGAACCAAGGTGTGGCAACCTGTATATTGTTGCTTATTCGCCATTGTAGTGCACACTCACTCGATCGAGTGATTTCTAGTGATGTAAAGCGGGTCCTGTAAGACACTCTCAAGGGTTCCAAACATTGGTTCTCATCACAAGTCACTGCCCCTTACACCGCATGGTTACCTATGCAACCGCACAAAATCATGTTTTGTTTCTGGTGGACTAGTCGCCAAGTTGTTCATTATGCGCTGTTTCCAGCGTCCCAAATCATCACCACGGCCATGTACTTGCAGCAATCGTAACGACAACAACAAGCATTGCAAACGAAGGAGCCATCACTAATGAATTGCAAAAGAGTACTCTTCCAGCATGATAATGCACAACAGCATTTGACACAGGTGGCCATGGATACCATTTGAGGATTTGGTTGGGAGACTTAGGGTCATCCTTTGTTTTCAGCTGACCTTGCACCAACAAGTTACCTCATCTTTCAATCCCTGTACATTTATCTTTGGGGAAAATCCTTCATGACAGAAGTAGACCTGTGCAAAGCACTCACAGACTTCTTTGCATCCAAGACACCCAAAATTTACCTCAAAAGGATTGCACAACTAGAGACACGGCAGAAGACCCTCAATGACCATGCAGATTTCTTCGAGGACTAACAATTGGCTATACTTTCTGTAAGCTATCTTTTTTTCTATCATTAAAAACGGCAAGAACTTTATTGGTTACCTTATACTTTTGTATTAGGTCTTATGCTTGTAGAATAAATTTCATTTGATCTTTTAAAGAAATTCCTTAAATTGGTAGATCTTTTTAAATCACATAAAAATTCTTTTGAACTTCGTCCTATGCTCATTGCTCGTAATGATTTATTTGTATTTCGTTTTAACAAACACCTTTTTCTAATGGCATTAAAATTTTACAGTTAGCACGAGAAGTTTTGGATACAGTTGCTAAAGCTGTCGCTGTCGGAGTCACCACTGACGAGTTGGATCGTATTGTTCATGAAGTAATTAAAAACATTTTCAATATAATACTTTCTTTTGTTTCAACTTTGAACTATGTGTTAACTTTGTTTATCTTCTATTTTTTAATGTATCTAATTTCAAGGGAAATTGTTGAAAGCTTATAATATCAGTTCCATACTTTTTATTTTACAAAATAAGTTGGCAATACCTCATTGTATAATCCAATCACAGTGAAGTGTCTGTTTCACACTTGCCAAATTTTATGAATTATGCATAAAATTTTGCATTTTAGTTGTTTCATATTTTTAGACGTCAGTTCTGATTTCTTTAGATATTTAAAAATCTGATAGCGTCCGTCTCTGTAAAATGCTTCCGTTTTTGTTTGTTGTATAATTCTACCGCATCGATATTGCTAATTTTGTACTTACCCTTGTTTTAATTTTTTTTTTATGTCTCATATTCCATAGCAGAGAACTTGCACGATTGCCAATTAGCCACGCTCTTTTAGGAATTTTAATGCAATTGAATCAAGCTAGATTATTCATTTTTTCTAAAAGTTGATTAACGACATTTCAGATGGCAATGGAATTAAGGGAATTTAGTTAGAAAATGTTGAACGATACTTAAATTCAAGATTTCCCCCCCTCATTTTTGGGGTTTATTAAAATTTTTCTGATCATATTAGAGAATTTAATTGTTAATATATTAGCTTAATAAACCTTTGTACTCATGCTTTTACATCGTAATTGATTTTGTGCATTTTTAATTAACTTGGAACACATTTTTAATCTGACAAGATAATGGTGTGCACAAAAAAAGTTTTACTGATGCCCGTTTCCAAAAGTTTGAAAGCTACTCTCTAATGCAGGTTTGAAGTTGCTGGAATACCTTATCCTACATTGCAATGTTCAATGCACAGTACAGTCAGCCCTCGTTTATCGTGGTTAATTCGTTCCAGGCTTTACCGCGATAACTTAATTTCCGCAAAGTAGGATTCTGTATTTATAAACCAAATATTTTCCTAACTAAGCGCATAAACTTACTTAGGACAATTTAAATAAGTTTTTAACATAGTTTGAGCCCCCTAGACATGAAACAGCACCCTTAGCCACCATTACATTTGCATTACTTAATATATTACACAAAATATGAGAAAATGAGATATATTAGACGTAATAGATATCACATAGTTATATTATTGGGAAATAAAACGACATACAGACATGCATTTTTTACACATTACTACTAATCTATGAAAATAGCTTAACTTGTTCGATAAAGAATTAATTGCCAGTTAGTGACCATATGTGCCCCCGTTCTTCTTCTACACTTATCCTCATTAAAAGTATTGCGCATAAAACTTAAAAAGCTAGTACACTGTTGAACACCATTTACAGATTTATTTATCCTCTAGTGATTTATACTTTCAAGTTATAGTGTTAAAATGAAATAGCGATTTGCTACACTTTCTTCGGCAATTTTATAGCTCCACTCCATCAACTAGTGCAACTACAGCCCCTCAGAAGAGCTTATCTTACTTGAAAGACATACTTTGTTATTCTTTTGTAGGAAAAAGTTTACACGCAAGCATAAAAAAGACTAATTACTGTATTTAAAAAAAAAAGAAATGCGATGTAGTAAAGCCACGAAAGTCGAAGCGCGAAGTAGCGAGGGACGACTGTATGATAAATTCTGTAAAGGTGAGGCATAAACTTGCAAATGTCTTACGCTGTACAGGCTTCAATTAACAGTTGTCCACTGGTCTGGGAACCCCCCCCCCCCCTGTAGAATCGCCACCCTTGATTGTAAGCATCATAATTTTTTGAATCTATTGAAAGTTTGTCCCTTTATTTACAATATTTAGGTTTTTTTGCAAGAAAAGATAATTTAAGAAATTTCTACAGCATTAAAACATTGTTTTTATCCTATTGTCTTCCTCCCAAAGAAACTATAAAAATTTTGTTGGCTTAATTTCTTTACCAGTATTGGTGAACGTAATGATGCCTTTTGTTTCCTTCTCTTCCCCCGTTGCTTAGATATGTCTTTTGAAAACTGCTATTTGACTCAATTTGTCATATTACTGTTTTTTAAAACCCATTCTTCCCTGTTTTCCTTTTTTTCCCGTTACTTCAGGGTTCGTACGGGTCATGGAAATCCTGGAAAGTCATGGGAAAAAAATTAGCAAATTTCAGACCTGGAAAAGTCATGGAAAATTATTTAAAGTCATAAAAAAAAAGTCCTGGACAAAGAGAAAGTAATATTTGCTAAAAGAGCATATAAATATTGAATGATTTAACAGTATTGCATATTAAAACTGGAAAATTGAACAATCCCAAAAACAAATCTGAATTTTGAAATCCCATTACATCCACTTCTGTACCAGCCATTCGTTTTTTTTTGCAATGTAATTTTACTGCTTGGACATAACTCATTTTGCATTTACCATTATTTTCAAGACTTTTTATATTTTATATTCTGTAGTAGTGAACTTGCACATTCTTGATTTTGCCACGCCCATTTAAAAATGCGTTGGTGTCCACAAAATCCATCGAGTTTGTTTCCACCACTCGTAAAAACTTTATTATTAAATTTTTCAGAGTTTATTTCAATTTGTTGAAAATTTTAGAAAATGAAGATTTTTTGTCAGGTGATAGAATACAGAAAGAAAAGAGGGGAATTCTAATACTCTAAAACAGTACTGCACAGTGTCAGGAATCAAACACTATGTTCTGGAATTTCTGAACCTGTTAATTTATTTGCATTTGAAAATGTGTAAATAAGTAAACAAGTACATTTGAATCAGAGGCTTTATTCGCTACAAATGTTTTCTTTCTTTTTTCAAAAATTAATATCTGGTTTAGAGACATGAATTTACTGAGAGATGTGGCTTTTCTTTAATGAACCAAAGTACTAACAAGTTAATGTGCATGCTTAAATGCACTGCTGATGCTAAAATGCAACTTATGAAGCAAATTTATTGAATCTTTGTAGGCCTAATGACTCATTCAACCTTTGTCCCATTCATTATCATTCTACCTGTTTATAAAAAGATTATTAGACATTTAACCACCGTTATATTTCACTATTTTTGCTTTGCTTAAAGTTATGTCATGAAGACAAATAAGAATAATTTAGATTTTTAGGTGCACAATGATATTTTTTCAATCACAAGTAAGTGCTTCGATGAGGTAGTGGCATTCACGTAAAAGTTTCTCTAATGCTCATTTCCAAAAATTTTCAATTCATTTCCAAAATTCAGTTTGAAATTAAATACACTAGTACTATTCTCTTCATGTAATAAGGTCATGAATTTTTTTATGAAGTCATGAAAAAGCCCTGGAAAAGTCATGGAATTTTTTCTTCCGAATAGAGTATGAACCCTGTTACTTAAAATCACGGTGCAAGTATAGACTACTAAAAAATCTTGTTGTTACTGGTCTCTTGAGAATGCAGCAAGTAAGATGGGTCTGACCATCAATGATAATAAAACTAAATTTATGATTGCATCAAACAGAAATGTAGATACAGCCCCTTTGAAAGTAAACAACTATACATTTGAGAATGTCAAGCAGTTTAAATACCTGGGGACAATGATCTCAAGCTGCAATGACCTACATATTGAGATTAAAAACAGGCTATCCATGGCTAATAGGTGCTTCTGTGGCCTTAAAAACCAGTTAAATTCAAATTACATTAGCATTAAAACTAAATTAATTCTATATAAAACATTGATAAGACCTGTTGTCCTGTATGTGAGTGAATGTTGGGCTCTCAACAGGGCAGAAGAAGAACTTTTATTGATTTTTGTGAGAAAAATTTTAAGAAAGATTTTTGCACCAATAAAACAAGATAACTGTTGGAGAAGAGCTTATAACCATGAAATTTACAAAAAGTATGGAGAACCTAAGATCTTAAGGTTATAAAGGCATCTTGCATTAGGTGGCTGGGCCACATATTTCGATATGCAGATGCATTCCCCACAAAAAGAGTCGCCTTCTCCAACATTGAAGGAAAGCGCCGAAGAGGGAGACCCCCTGTCAGATGGCTGGATGGGGTAGAAGAGGACTTAAAGGTAGTAGGAGTGAACCGATGGAGGGCCATTGCAGGGGATAGGGTTAGGTGGGAAAGATTTCAAGAGACGGTCTTGGCTTACAACAGGCTGTAGCATCAGTGAAAAAGAAGTTACTGGTCTATTGGACCAGTGACTTAATTTTCTAAATTTCTACCCCTGCTGTAGATAAATACTGAATTCTTTGTTTACTGTCATGTTGGTTCCAGTTTATTTTCTAATGTATGCATTCAGAGTTCTTCAAACGGATGATGCTGAGATCAACCCCTCACCCTCCTCATTTGGAGAATTCTGACTGCTTAATGTGTGTCTGACATTTTTGATAGCTAAAAAACTTGAAAAAGTATGGCTGATTAAATTATCACACACACACACAAATTTGTTTTTATAAATGTGGGCAACCTAGTTATAAAATTCTCGTTTTATGGACTAGGAAATCTAGCTGTTGCATTTACACTAATTTTTTTGTTCTGTACTCAGTATCAAATGCAGCTACTTACTTTATTCTTAAAATGTATACATTTTTATGAACAAATTAGTTTTGTAAAACTTTTTTTCCAGCATGTAAAGCACATCAAAATTAAGAATTCTCTGCATTCGAAAGTTATGGATGCTTCTATCCTTCTTACAAGCTTCCTTAACTTTACCCATTTTTTTTCCTAAAAAAGTGTTATTAACTGAATTATGTTAAAGTATGAAATAAAATTCAATGAAAGCTAAAGAACTGTTAAATGTTAAATTCCTAGAAGAAAAAAAAAGGCTAAGAAATGCTTTTTTTTTTTGCCTTTGCTAAACATAGTTTGAGTTTTAATTTTTCATGCTATTAAATTTTTTAGCCTCTAAACCTGCTGGTTATACCTTTTTGTAACAAAATTATAAAAATCAAACTTGAGAATTTTTTGAAGAATTATGTAATTATCAAAAATTTAATATTTTGAAATTATCCATTAAAATTGGTACCCATTTTTTTAATCTGCAGTCAGATGCTTGAAACTTCTCTTCACATGAATGTTTCTGTGTTTTGGATGATTTTTTAACAATAGTTAAGTTTTCAGTTCAAAAAAGAGTAGCTAGAAGTTAACCACTTTCAATTTCAATATTCATGTTATTTCACTCCGGTTTTTTCCTATTTCTTTGAAGTCATATAGGGGATATATTTCTTAGGAAAACTATTCCCCCCCTCTCCCTCCAAAGAAATTTTTAATATGCTAATGTTGTGTATAATAAATAGTTATTGCATTCTTTCTAGGCAAGCATTAAGAGAGACTGCTATCCTTCACCCTTAAATTACTATCGGTTTCCAAAATCATGTTGCACGTAAGTATATGTATAAATATCAATTTAGTCATGTATTGCAATTGATAGTTAATTTATATTTGCTTATTTATTCATTTTGTTTCTAAATTTCTTTTTGCAGATCTGTAAATGAAGTCATTTGTCATGGAATTCCTGACATGAGACCATTAGAAGATGGAGACTTATTAAACAGTAAGTATTTTCAAATCGTTCTTTAAAAAAAAAAAGATAAGTTTAATGAAGATTTATTGGGCCATTCTACTATATCATGCGAGACAATCAGCCTCTATTTTACACCAATCTTTTGTCTTACGACCAAACGGTACGACCTTGTGGGTCACGGATTTGGACAAGATTCTAGATATAAGTCCATCCCCACTAGATATAAGTCCAGGTAAAACTGTTTGACTGCATAGGCCCTAGTTTGGCTACAACGAGGGTCCAAAGTTGCTAGTTTGGCCCCAGAAGTGCAATGGCGTTTCCATTGGAATTTCAGACTTGGACACTATGTTGGATGTCCTAACACATTTGGCATCTTTTGTTAGTACAAGGAGTGGAAGGGAGAACAACTATTTATTTATGAGCATCATTTAAGTTTCTTAAAGTCGAAACGACCTTGTATTTGTTTTTTTCATGTGCCATGTGCAATAAATTGAAGCTTTTTCTCTTCTCCCACTTGTTGCTTATCATTGTGGTATCTTTGATGGCAGACGATAAATATCCAGTTAAATTAAATGTTTTCAATAGGCAACGATAAATACTTTTCACTAGCAGAGAATTAATATAAGTCGAAAATAATTAGTTTCATTTGCAAACAATATCCTGTAATTATGTTACAGTACTATGTTATTTTGGCATTCAAGTTATCGAAATTAAAAGTAGTGTCCAGTTTAAATTTGAGAACCATTTATTAACAATTAGTATTCAACGTAATTAATTCAAAGGTAAGTGCATGCAAATGGCTCATACTGCAGTACAATAGCAGAAAGAGGGGTAAAAATGGTAATTCTAAAAGTAATTCCATTGCAATTCTGGGTCCAAATTATCAAATTTGGATCCTTGTTGCGGCCAAACTATGCAGTCAAACATCTTTACCGGAGCTCATACCTAGTTGGAATTGACCTATATCAAAGATTGTGTCTAAATCCGTGACCCTCGAGGTCGTGCCGTTTGGTAGTTAGATTTTAAAATTTTAATGAAATGGCAATAAGCATATTTTTTAACTTTAAATTTGATACAAAGATACTTCTGACACAGTTATGTTTCCATTAAATAATTTTGTTGTTTAATTTAATTTACCTGCATGAGTCATTTGTGGGACATCTAGTCAAGCTCTTGTAATTTGCTGTATGAATTAATTAATATTTTGGCTCTATTAATATAGCAATGACAAAACACATCACATGTTTTGAAAGCCAAGGTTCCAATGTAAAGGAAACAAATTTTATTTTAGTGAGAAATAAGAATTTTAACTTGAACAAAAATGATGTATAGGGCCATTCCATGAAATAGCCTCCAATTTGTCCAGCTCATGACGACTCATATGTTTCATTAAAAAGTAACAATTTTAAAAGGTAATGAGCAAATTTTTTTGCTTAAGAAATCACTCTACCAATGTCAGGGACTAAAAATGTTTCCAATTCATAACTCATTTTAGTAAAAATTAATTTTTTGGAAACTTTCCACATTGCATGTTCAACACAGCACGTGCTTCGGCGAGAATTGCAGCAAATTTCAATCCTTTTGCATCTTGAAAATATTTCAATTAGTTTGAAAGTTTGAAGTTATTTTATCATGTGCTACACTATACCTACTTATTTTATATTTTATTTTCATTATATATTGATTTTTTTCTTCGGATTTTAGTTTTCATTTTTGTTGCTACTTTTTACTTTCTTCTATATCTAATATATAGAAGAAAGTATTGGATTCGTGCAAATTTTCGAATTTCGAAGGATTCGAACGTTTTGA
Organism: Uloborus diversus; assembly: GCF_026930045.1. NCBI lineage: Eukaryota > Metazoa > Arthropoda > Arachnida > Araneae > Uloboridae > Uloborus > Uloborus diversus. The sequence goes on along the minus strand of NC_072737.1, from coordinate 20,051,635 downwards.
GGTGTGCTGAGTCCATTTCGTCTATTTTGGAAAATGTCTGTCTGTGTGTGTGTGTGTATGTATGTCCGTGTGTGTGTGTGTCACGTCTGTGTGTGACCAGTTTTTTGTGGCCGCTCTACAGGAAAGACTACCGCATGAAATCAAACGAAATTTGGTACACATATTTTCCCCTATGTGAACTTGTGCCCATTGGTTTTTGGCGCGAATTCCTCCAAGGGGGTGGAGCAATGGGACGTTTTTTGAGCTACGCGTGCTTGCTATTCCTTAGGAAGTAACTGGCGAAATCAAACAAAATTTGGTCCATATGTTGCCATTAACAGGAACAGGTGCTGATTCAATTTTGGTGTCAATAACTCAAATGGGAGTTGAGCTATAGAACGTTTTTTGTCCTCAATTGTGACTGCTGTATCTCAAGAAATAATGAACGGAATGAAAGAAAAATTTATCGGCAAGTAGCCCTTAGTGGGTATAAGAGCTGATTTTATTTTGGTGTCAACAGCTAACTAGTATGTTGTGGTCATCACGAAACTTTCTTCTATATTTTTCTTTTTTTTTCTGATCCCTCCCCATGCTTGACGAGGAAGCAATATTCCCAACAAAAACAAAATGACACATGCAAAAACTTGACGACTATCCCAATGTCTGAATTATTGCAAAAGCAAAGCAAAGAGCGAAAATTGAAAGTTATTTTAAAAGCCTTGCTTGAATGAATTACAAATATTTTATTTGTTAACAAACATAAGATTGCAACAGTTAAAAATTTTAAATCATTGAGATAATATTTCCGATCATTTCCATACAATTAAAATCACGAGAAATACGCAGACGACAATCTATTACGATTTATCTTTCTTATTGTTGCATTAATAAAAATATTTTTATTCGCAAAAAAAAAAAAAAAAAAAAAAAAATCAACACCTCTTGAAGCGATCGGCGTCAAAATAGAACCAAAGCCTGTTTACATATGGATTCACATATATTCCAAATTTCAACCAGAACGTAGCATTACTTCTTGAGATAGGGCACTCAAAATGGAAAAAAAAAACGGGTGATTGCGCTGCCCCCTTTTTAGCTGTTGACACAAAAATAAAATCAGTTCTTATACCCACTAAGGGCTACTTGCCGATAAATTTTTCTTTCATTCCGTTCATTATTTCTTGAGATACAGCAGTCACAATTGACGACAAAAAACGTTCTATAGCTCAACCCCCGTTTGAGTTATTGACATCAAAATTGAATCAGCACCTGTTCCTGTTAATACCAACATATGGACCAAATTTTGTTTGATTCCGCCAGTAACTTCCTGAGGAATAGCAAGCACGCGTAACTCGAAAAACGTCCCATTGCTCCACCCCCCTTGGAGGAATTCGCGCCAAAAACTAATGGGCACAAGTTCACATAGGGGCGCATATGTGTACTAAATTTCGTTCGATTTCATGCGGTAGTTTTTGTTGTAGAGCGGCCACAAAAAACTGGTCACACACAGACGTGACACACATACATACACACACACACACACACACATACATACACACACACAGACAGACAGACATTTTCCAAAAATGGTCGAAATGGACTCAGCACACCTCAAAACGTTCGAATCCGTCAAAATTCGAAATTCGAAAATTTGCACGAATCCAATACTTTCTTCTATATTTTAGATATAGAAGAAAGTAAAAAGGGGGTAGCGCAATCACCCGTTCTTTTTTTCCATTTTGAGTGCCCTATCTCAAGAAGTAATGCTACGTTCTGGTTGAAATTTGGAATATATGTGAATCTATATGTAAACAGGCTTTGGTTCAATTTTGACGCCGATCGCTCCAAGAGGTGTTGATTTTTTTTTTGCGAATAAAAATAGCTTTATTAATGCAACAATAAGAAAGATAAATCGTAATAGATTGTCGTCTGCGTATTTCTCGTGATTTTAATTGTATGGAAATGATCGGAAATATTATCTCAATGATTTAAAATTTTTAACTGTTGCCATCTTATGTTTGTTAACAAATAAAATATTTGTAATTCATTCAAGCAAGGCTTTTAAAATAACTTTCAATTTTCGCTCTTTGCTTTGCTTTTGCAATAATTCAGACATTGGGATGGTTGTCAAGTTTTTTGCATGTGAAATTTTGTTTTTGTTGGGAATATTGCTTCCTTGTCAAGCATGGGGAGGGATCAGAAAAAAAAAAAGAAAAATATAGAAGAAAATTTCGTGATGGCCACAACATACTAGTTTGGTAGAGACTGGGGAACGTACAAATTCACTCCTTATTATTTGGTTTTTCCTTTGCAGCACATTTTCTTTCATTTTTCTTTTTTTTGATGCTACCAATTAACTTACATCTGCAAAACATACCCATTTCACTTTAAATTTAGTATTCATGTTATTTAAAAGCATAATTTAATAATACTGTTGTGAAGATGTGTCGTTAGTAAACCGCCTGTATACCTCTAGTGGAATCTCCTGTTTTTTTTTTCTTCAAAGGTTGACAAGTATGATATTCTGAGACTTTACCAAGAACAAAAGATTTGCAATTTTCATTTATGGTTCTTCTTTCGGCAGACAGACAGTTAATAGAGGCATTATTTTATGTTGTAATTTAATGGAGACTTTTACTGTTATTCTAATTCTAACAGAGATTAAATTAGAAATTCCATCAAGATAGTAAATCTCAGCAGTTGGTTAGCAAATTTATGTGCACATTTTAAAAGTCTTAAAGAACCTAAATCTTAACAGTTATAATTCTATTAGTAAGATCTTAAAAAATATACAATTGAAAGTGTTGTGATGACCACAGATACTGGGTCAGAATGTGGGAAAAATTGAAAATGGCTCCCATATTATTTTTTCCCCAAAGAGTGGCACTCTTCCCCAAAAAGCTGGGGCCCCTGATTTAGCTCGTCACACTTTCTTGCTTCTGACAAAATCAGCTGGTAAAGTTTTTCCCTTGATTTCTGATGTCTGATATTTTTGAGCTGAAGCATTGGAAAAAATAATTAAGAGCCTCCATTTATTTGTATTAACTATGAATATAATTTTATATATGTATTTTACTGGTAGTAGCACCAGAAGATTTGCAATGTAATAAGGAGGTAACTGGGTTATTTACACTTTGCACACATTTTTTAATCAATTTTCTCGAATAATAAACAAAAATGGACACTCTTTTCTGTTTTCTTCAAAATTATGCAATTACTAATGGGTTAATCTATTAACCCTTTCTATCTAAGCTAATCTATTAACCCTTTTGATGATAATTATCAGATAACCGGATATTATAATATGTTATCTGTATTAAGTCCATCCCCAATCTTTACAAGTTATGTTTGCAGTTAGGGAATAATTGAATTTTTATTTCTTTGCTCTAATTAGCCAACCTTGATGTAAAAATTTACAAAGATTTATTTTGCAATCATTATTTCTTGTATGTTTTAAGCACCAGGAGGCATTTGCGATTCCAAGCCCTTCTTTGATGTTCCACCTAGCCTGGTTTCATTGCCCTCCTAACCTGTTCAAATGATTTTTTGTTTGAAGTATTGTTTTTCCTTCCTTTAGTTGACATTACTGTTTATCACAGAGGTTTCCACGGTGACTTGAACGAGACCTTTTTCGTCGGGAATGTCGATGAGGCCGGTAAGAAGCTGGTTCGCGTCACCCACGAGTGCCTGATGAAAGCTATTGAAATAGGTACTTCTTTCTTTACATTTTGCTTTTAACACTTCTTTTCACGCTGTTGCAGATCTTTAATGCAATGTTTGATGTATTTTCAACTTTCCTGTTTGAATGTTTTTTATTTGCCGCCTAGTCAACAAATTTGAGGCCTAAAGTTTTGGATTGTAGCCCAAGCTTTTCTTTCCCTGCTTATCATGATTGCAGGGTTGCCATGCCACATGGAAACCTGGAAAAAACAAGGAATTCAAAAAAAAAGGGAGTTTTACTTTTTAAATAATAGAAATTACAAAAATAATGCAGAAATAGTATATAAACTACCAATGAATTGAGGGAAAAAAAAAAAACACAGAATAAGAATATAAATTGTGATTTTGCTTTGAGGGTTTTTTTATTTATTTATTTTTTCCCCTTTTGTTCAAGTAGATATTAAAATGTCTGTCATAAAAGCAAAACATTTTGAATGCTTTTTTTGACATGCATCTTGAACTCTATGCTAATTTGATTTAGAAAGCATGAGATTAGTCATCAATGTTTATTGTTCTGTTAACTTTTGATTTTTTTTCCCTTAAAAAATTCAATTACAGTAACCACTTCTTATAAAATCAGCCGCTTTTCGAAATCAAATCTGGAATAACAGAATCACTGCAGATCAAAACATGTTAAAATCATCCTTCAATAAAACCGTTATCGCTTTCTATATAAGTTTTTGGACTGTTAATGTTACATATTTAAAAAAGGCATTTATGATTATGTTGAAAACTGCAAGACAAATAAATTCCAAAGTTATATTGCACTAAGAAGTGGAGAAATCGGTCTCAAAAGATGAGGAAATCGCTGCCTGAAATTTTGCCTCTTCAATAGATGTCAAAAATGCACCTTATATCATCATATGATGTACTTTAGAGCAAAGAGGAGGTTCTGTTAAAAATTACATCAACTTTTAAAAATTTTCAAACAATGATGAATTTTTGTTTTCAACTTCTACTAATCAAACAGCAATATGCCAACATTTTGAGGCCCTTGTGCAAATTAAAATTGTAAATCATGTTTAGTTAAAATGTCAGCTGTGTTTTGAAACACTTAAAATATAAATATAGTAATAAATTTCTTTTATAGATTATTGATACTTTAAAACCTCTTACTTCTTTAAGTGTAGGTATGCCGATTTATAAAATCGCCCCTTTTTAGCATACTTTCCCAGTAAAAGTCAGAAAAGGAAGAAAAAAGCATGAAAGAAGGCTTAATGCATGTTAAAAATATCGCGAAAAACAAAAAAAAGTCAAAAATAAATAAAATAATTAAATGAGTATTGAAAAGTTAAAAATTGGAAAGTAGGGTATTGAGATAGGGAAAAATGTCTGTCGGTCGGTCTGTCTGTCTGTCTGTCCCCCCCCCTAATAACTTTTGAATGAATAGTCCGATTCGAACAAACTTTTTTTTGTTCGAAAGATCTCGGCGAGGACACTTCATTCCCATATTTCACTTTTTGATTTGAACTATTTTTTGTTCAATTTTGAACAGTTCAAAAAAACTTAACATTAGCGCCTACGGAGAAATTCAAGGCAATTCCGAACTGTGAGACGAATTTGCTTCAAACAAACTTTGTAGGAAAAAGCTTTTGATGAAAAACTTGTATATAAAATATCTTTTTGATTTGAACAATTTTCCGTTCAATTTTGAACAGTTCAAATCCCTAAACATTAGCGCCTACGGGGAAACTGAAAGTCAATGTAGATTCCGTCTGTACTTGAAGGCGGATTTACTTCAAACAAATTTTGTTGGAAATAGCTCTTGACGCCAAATTCCAGACTCCGACTCCGAGAATTTAGAGGCACCTGACTCCGACTCCTGTGCCCGACAATTAATCGGACTCCGACTCCCCGACTTCAACTCTGGCTTCGTAGCTTTGGCAAAAATTTATACACGGAGGACAAATGACTAACTCCGATTCTTGGATATTCGACTCCGACTCCTTTATCTCAAAAGGAGATTGACTCCGACTCCGCAGCTATGGTTTTAAGGGTGCTCTTCACTGAGAGTCTGAAAGATTCGGATCTAATGTTAACCTACGGGGAAAGTTGGAGCTTGTTTTACAAATTCCTGTAAAGTTTTCGGATCCGTTTTTTTTTCTGAGTATTTTTCAAGACCATGTCTGTTTCTTTTAGTTTTTACTTTTTTGATGTGTCCATTCTCCGATTTTTTAAAATTCGAGAAAAAATGAATTTCTTCGAAAACGAGGTACTGTTGGACATTTCGCTCTGTAAAACATCTGCAACTCGTGCTATCGAAATTTTAAGAACGCCCTGACACGCAAAATATTTCCAGCTCTCTTTTGAGATCTTGTTTGAAATAATGCGACCATTTTTTAAACAAATATCATGTTCTAACTATTGAAAAAAATTTCAAAATACGTTCACTTTTTGCATTTGCCACGCCCTAGAATAGTTACCTCCCCTTTTTGAGGGGTAAAAGCTAATGGGGTGTAAGATTTATTACCCTCTCATTAGTTCCCCTCAATGACCTCCGCTGGACGTCCTTTCTTCTTTCCTCTTTTCCTAAGGCTTTCGTGAAGAATCAAGTGCTTTTGAAAGTGAATCCATGTAGATGCGTGCTATTAGCTGTTAAATTCGCAACATCTGCTTTTTTTCAAATTTGTGGTTTGAAAAGAAATAGATTTGAAAGGAATATTTCTGAGTCAAATTGTTTATTTACAATATAATGAACATTGTTACAATGCTGTCGAATGCGAAAAGTTGACATTTTTCCCTTCCAGTAGAAAAATATTTTTATATATAGATTAAATCGTATTCCAGATACTGGGTATTTTGCATCGTTTTACATGTGTTTTATGTTACTACAAATGGTACACACATAAAGTGCTTTCCACAGCTCAACAAACATTTTTGAAAATTTTTTGTGTCTTTAAGAGCCAGACTCGTCAAATTTCTTTAGAAGGTTTGGGAGGTGGAAAATTCAATAGCGGAAAACATTCCGTACACCAACATACTCATTAAATACATAGAAAATCATGAAAAATATATTAGCAATTTAATATGTTTCAGTTAATGTAAAAAACACACCGTGGTAGAATTACTAAGCATTGTATGTATTAGTTTTAATGACGTTTTCAGCCTTATGTTGCCGACAAAGCTAACTAAAATGTGAACAATATAGAATGGGGGTTACAAGTTTTCACTGTTTTCTATTTTCATTCTCAGAAGCTAGATCAACATTTTAATACAATGTAGAAAAAATTAATTACAGGCATAAAGGTTTTCAGGTCACATAAGCACCCCCCCCTTAAAAAAACATCATTAAAGATCGTCTTAAATTTCGTTTTTATGGCTTTAATTTCAAAAAATTTCGGGAAGGGAGTTTGTGAAAAGTCCTTCTTTGACCATAAAAAAAAAAAAAAAAAAGTTGCATTTTTGGATTTCAAAAACCTGCATGTCCCCAACGTTAATAAAGATGGCCTACAATCATGTTTATAACACTTTAAAAATTTTGCCTCCCCCCCAACATCACACTAAGACTGCGTTTTTAAACTATTTCGAAAAATTCCGGGGAAAGCTTCCGAACTCCCCGTTTCCTAACAGAATTGAAGAACCTGAAATTGTGTTTTTGGCGTTTCAAGTTCAAAAATTTGCTGGTGGAAGATCACAGGACCTCTTACTTACTTCCAAATACTACCAGAGATCGTCTAAAAGTGCATTTTGAAAATTTTTATTTTCGAGAAAATTAAAAGGCATAGCCCCCAAACAGAGTGCTTGGGAAAATAGGGAGTATTTCTGAGTAAATAGTATGCTTACGATAAAGATCATGTTAATTAAATATAGAAATGGTTCCCTCTCCTAAACAAGAAGCTAAATCCTTTCTCTCGCTGTATTTACATATTACTAGGAGTCAATAGAATAGAAAATGTGGGATCTCAAAAAAGATTTTTGTTCTATACGAATGAAAATTACTTGATAATCATTGGATTAGAACAATCATTTTATTCTGTGACTGAAGACAGGATACGATAATTTTTCGGCACAGAAGTGCGTAACACAGAACTTAAAAGAAAAAGTTTGTCTTGTTTGTTTTTTTTTTAATTGTGAACCCTTACTTGTACCTAGAATTGCTTTCCTAAATGTAAGCTGTTCATTTTCATTTTTGTTTCAACTTTATGTATTTCCTGCAAATCTGTTTCTTGCCCTTTTTTTTATTTTTTATTATTGATTCATTAAATGCAAGATGCATGAAAACGAGGCAGAGCGATAAAAACTTTAAAATCTGGCAGAGCGAGGCGTTGAGATTTTTTTCATCTAAGTATTTCGAGATTTTTTTTTTTTTTTTTCAGGCAGATATACATGTAGGTAATATTTTCGTGCCTTCTGAGAAAAAGGACAACCCTTAATATTTATTATGACAACTAACGAGGATCAGACACCAACAAGACTCATTAGAAAATTTTAATAAAAACTCAATGTGTTGAAGTAGAAGCACTATATACACTATATGACCAAAAGCATTGGGACACTTTCAAAAATTCACATGTTTAGGGATTTCTCGAGAAATAATAGACCAATTGCTCTATAATTTGTTTCGAATAAAATGTATACTCTAGTTGTCATTTTCCAATAAAAATTAAGTCTGCTATTCATTTAGGGGACCGACAACAAATTGAGTAAAAAAGTTTTTTGATAATTTTTCATTGCAAATTGCTGGGAATAAGCTATAATTTTCAGAAATGAGTTAAAAATCTATCAAAAACTTATTTTTATATTTTTGTGAAAGTATCTCTTATACCCATGGAAATATAAGCATTTCTTTCAAAAATGCAAAATTTTTTTGAAGGTTTTCGCCTTATATTACGCAGAGTATTTCGTCAAACGTTACTAAACTTTTAAAATATTTGACAGCATTTTAGAGAAACATAATAATAAAATTTGAAGTTAAAATATTGAAAATTTGTTGAAATATGAACAGTTAAAGCTATTAATTTTTCACTGCGCAGACACGAAAGATAGCAATTTATAACGTTCATAATTCAAAGCTCAGATACATCCTACAATCCATGAAAAAAATTCCACCGCAATTTCTTTAAATTTTAAAAAAGTTATCAGCAATCTAATGAGCCGAATTTCTATAATTCTAGGATAGGCGACGAATGGTAAGGAATTGTTAGCAAACTGGCAACACTTTCCTGCCATCGTTATAGAGTGATTCATGATAAGAACAGATTATTTGTTGCTGGTCCCCTAAATGAATATCAGACTTAATTGTTATTGGATTTGACGTCTGGAGTATACTTTTCATGAGAAAAAAATTACAGAGCAGAGAGCAATTGGTCTTTTATTTTTTGAGAAATCCGTAAAATTGTGAATTTTTGAAAGTGTCCCAATACTTTTGGTCATATAATGCATGTAATACCTCATGTATTTTGCCGAATTTAGTAACTGGGAATCTGAGACTCTAAAAGTGCTAGGTTTAGTTTTATTGCAAAATTTCAACGCAAGATAGTTTACAAACATTGAGAGTGGGGGAAGGAGTGATTTTTGCCTTTGAGCTTGGAGCAGGGTGAGCACCCTTGCATACAAAGATCAGAGAAAAATCTTTAATTTTTCAAATTCAGGAAATCCTTATCCGTAGCCGTCCGCGACTTTGCCGTTGTTATGCTCAATTTGAAAGAACTTTCACCATAACAACCCCTTGAGAAATGCTATCGTAGCCTTCTCATCTGCATATAGTACTTAGATAAATAAATAAATATTTTTTCAAAAAGAAAAGGATTCAAAGATAAAGATTAGGAGAATTTTCTGGTCACCAGTGGTGAGAAAAGGCATTTATAGTAGCCACATTTTTTTCTAGTCCCCACAACATTTGTAAAACAGGTAACTAACCAACAAAGTAGTATTTAATTTAGCACTAAAATATAAATATTATCAGTTCAAATAAAGGTTAATGTAAGTAATTAGTGGCATTAATGTTTATTGTACAATCAAGTATTAACTATGCAAAGAGGATCTAGTTTCATTTTTAAGAATGTTTTCTGCTAACTCGGATGGGGTTGGGGAGAGTGGCAAACAGGCAGAGGAAGTGAAAGAATTTCGCCAACCGATAACTAGTTAGTCCCCACTTTTATTCAGCGCTCGATTTTTCAGATTTATTAAGTAGGATCATCCATTTTTAAAGAATATTTTTTTGTTAGAATTTGGAGTTCATTTCGTTAAAATTCAGTGTGGTCATGTAGGCTATCTTTTTTTTTCCTTCCTTTTTTGATATTATCAATTTTCAATAACGAACATTTTTCTAAAAATAAAACGAATTTATAAATTTATTTATTGCAAATATTCATTCATTCGTTAATTTTTCCTAGATGAGATCAGGAACCGTATTAATGGGGAAAAAAATCTTCGTTTCAAAAATTAATTTTAGTGCGAATGCAAATAAATTAATATCACAAGCGGGATTGCAAAATGCCGCGCCTTTTACACTGAGTAATTTTTCTTTTACCTATGTAGTCAAGACTCAAGAGGGAAAGAACTAGAATTTCCTTGGAAGGGTCTGTAAAAAGCTGCGGTTTCATTTCGCCGTCAGCTATTACCTCCTTCGACTACTCTGCACAGTAGGGGAGCGTCCGGTCTGTCCCCCTGCAAAATGTGACAGGTCACATGATCCACACTTTCATCGGCCACCGCTCGTTCTATTGGTTGTTAAAGTGTCAATCACTTCACTGATGAACATTGCTTTCGTTTAAAGAAAAAGCCCATTTTCAAGCGAGATCGTTTTTCTTTCCCACTGAAGAGCAGCCTTAACTGTGAAATACTTATTGTTGATATGACTTGTTTTTATTTTCACGCTAAAGTTTAAATTTAGGTTTTCAGTTTTCGGCGAATAAACTGGAAGTCATTTATGTTTCTACATAAAGATATGTGCAGACGATTTTTTTTTTTTGAGAAAGAAAATTATTTCTTTTAGTTGACATTTTATTGTTTTTTTTTTTTTTTAGTAAGTGCATTAATTCATTTTAAAAAATGTTTTTGGCAACAGGGGAAAAAGAAACGATTTTTTTTTTGATGCGATGTATTTATTTTAATGATCTTATTAATTTTAATTATTTTTTCGTTTTGAAAGCTGTTAAAGATTTTTTTTAATGGAAAAAAGTGTATTAGCTGCTTTGTTTAAAAGTTGCTGCTATTTTATTTGTTCGTTTATTTTATTTTTTTTTACGCATCTAATTTTTTTAGATGAGTGAGGAATATATTTTATTCCTAGAAATCAGCTTAAAGTATTTTAAAAACATGTTTGAAAAAATTTGCGATTTTAGCTATTTTTAAAAATATTGATCAGGTACTAGAAAGTAGTATGGGTACACGGGAAAGTAGGCTCGTCTAGTTCTAGACAGAACTTCTTGTTGTAAAAACAAATGTCCTCAGAACAAATGATTTTATTAAACGGGGTTTATTGATATCTCTCTCTCTCTTTTTTTTTTTTTTTTGAAATCACCAGTGAAGCCCGGAGAGAAGTACAGAGAGATTGGAAATGTAATTCAAAAGTATGTACAAGCCCATGGGTTTTCTGTTGTCAGAAGTTATTGTGGACATGGAATTCACAGGTAAAAATTGATCTATTTGTTAAAATCTTAACTATTGCTGTAATATCAAATGTTTTTGCCAGAGTTTTTTTTTATGTGTAAAGAGTAAGAATGTTTCTGTGATTTCTTGAAAAATAGTACATAACAGGGTTTTATAAATTTATCACATCTTTTTTGTGTATTAATCCTTTACTTTTTGATGCACCTACTGGTTTTCTTTTTGGATAACAGGAGTAGAACCACCTGATCAGTTTTGTTTGCCCATATCAAATGTCTGAATGATTTAAAGTTTGAGAGTGATAAAGTTGAAAATAAAAATGAGATTCAACTACATAAAACTGTCTCTTAAAGGAGTTCGTTTATGTATAGCATTTTGTTAACAATTGTGATTCAGGTAATCCTGATGCAATTAAAAGCATTTGAACCTCGAAAATGTCTTTGTTAGTGAAGCTATTCAAAAGGAGATTTTTGAAAAGGTTCTGGTGTGTTAAAATGTTTTAAGGTCAAAAAGATGAGGTTCAAATTAATTTCTAAATCCCTCTCTAAAGAGAGTGATGTATGGTTGGGTTATGTGGGATTCAATATATATATATATATGCTTGTATTGTGAAACTAAATTGCAGGATGGGTCGCTTTTTTATCTAAAAGTTTTTTTTTTCAAAGATTTTTTCGAAAATTATTTATGAAATACAAAATAGGAAAAACTTTTCTAAGTTCTGCCCTAGTAAACAATGCCGACAGGCCCAGATGTGCGTGCCAGCAGATCCCGCAGTGCTTAGGGGCTCACTTCCTTAAAGGGCCCAACAGCCCATGAAATTGAAAAAAAAAAGAAAAAACTAGTACTAAAACTTATTAACGTTGCAAATATAAACTGCTTGTATCTGGGGAAGAGCCCTACAGATTTTGTTGCAAGGGGGGCCCAAATTTATAGTTCATGGCCTGAATGCAGACTTGCCAACTCTCTTGCTGTAAGCAGGAGACATCTGCTTTTGTGTTCAATTTTTAGCCTCCTGCTGCCTGAGAAATTTTTCCTGCTTTTTAAGAAATTAAAAAGTTGCAGAACACAGTGGCTGCCAAAAGTTATGTTCTTTGTTTTGTGTTCATCTTAGTAGGGAAAATTTTGGAAACCTAATCACTGTTAAAGCAAAGAAATATGATGTTTGTTTAGCTCAATACTTTTGATAGTATATTTTTGAAAAATGCTACGTCAGATGTTCTAGCTACTTGAGGCAAACATAAATTCTTTTCCAGTTTTTGTTTTTATAAAGATTTAGCTACCTGCTGTTAATAACAAATTTTACTTTTTATTTATTTATTGTATGAATGCTATTTATACCATTTTTTTTTTGTGTTTTTAGTTTTTCTCTTTAATAAGTTGAGTGAAGAAAATTATTTCAAACAATGCAGTTAACAATCTTGAAAAATAAAAATTTAAATCAGTGTTTGAATTTAAATTTTAAAATCATTAAAAAATTTAACATTAATATTATCTATCTTGCACAAACAATCATTTGGTTTCAAGGACAATAATTTTTCTGTGTTTTCGTTTTATTTATTTCTTCTGCTTTTCCATTTTGAAAAGTTAGCAAGTCTAGTAATGTTTCATTCAACATTGTCCATTTTCATCACAGAACATAAGCCCGACCACCACCAATGATTATCGCTATCATGAAGTAAAGCTTAGATTTATTCGATTGGTTTTGTATGTAAAACGTGTGTTGTCATAGATGGTTAAATTTCTTTTCTTTCTTTTTTTTTTTTTTGTTTCACTAAATGCAATTAAGTTTCTTTTAACACTGAATTTTCTACAAACTTTTTATAATTTTTAAAATTTGATAAAATTAAGATTAAAAACAACTTTTATCTAATATGTGCCAAATATGTAATTCAGGCATTATGAATACAGAACATCTTGTGTGTCCGAAATTTGACAAGGATTCCCAGAAATGTGGAGAGATAAGCAAAATTGAGCAAACTCTTTGTAAAGTCAATGTTCCTTTCATTGTTGTTTAATTCTTAAGTATTGATTTACTCTAGTTCTCATTTTAATTGCTTTCGTATTTTTCTTTCCTACTTGTATGTAAAACTTGAGCTGTCTATCTTAATTTGTTTGGATTGATTATCCCGATAAAATCATATGTAACAACATATTTTTTTCAATAACTTTTTAATACTTACATTTTGATTTTTTACATCTTATTTGTAGCCTAAATTTGACATGTGTTTAAGAACCAGGTTTTTTAAGGATCCGTCAGGCTGGGTAGTTGACGCTTTTGATTTTGCTGAAATTTTTGGGATATGTCCCTTATTTAAAACTACTAAACATGTGTTTTTTTATTTTTGCAAAAAAAAAAGTTTTTCTTTAAGTTTTTGGAGGTCAAAGGTTTTTCAAGAAAAACATACCAATTTACATAGGCCAATACTTTTTACTTTCAGATTGAACCGTGGCACTGGCAATTATTTTGTGTTCTACTACATCCTTGATATCTGTTAGTACATAATTAGTTGTTGTTGACTTCTTTCGCAAAGGTCAGGGGTCACTCAAAGTTGTACAAAAAAAGTTTTTTCTGCAATTTTGACCGTCAAACTCTTCTTGTGCCAAAGTGAGCCATAGTAGTACGTATGTCTTTTGTCGGATGCCTTTTCATCCATAAGCTGATATCTTGATTTGAAAAAGGCGTTCCTTGTTACACTGAAATGCGTATCTGCAGTAATCTCTAGTTCGTGCTATTAGACGCTGTTATTTCTTATTTTACTTTTCATTCACAAGGGTATTTTCTTAACTTAGACAAATAGAGTTTTTGTTGCATATGAGTAGTTTATGGACTTAATTTTCAATTTGGTTCCAAGTTTATGTTGTCTTTTGCTACCATTTTAGTTAGTTTATGAAAATTTATTATAATATTGTTACAAATAATAGTAATAAAGACTTAAAAGCAGGTAATTGGCATTTTTTCACAAGTAGCAAAAAACACTCGTGGAGCAAAGTTTAAAGTCAAATTATGCAAAAGTTGAAACAGTAGCCATAGGTCTGTTAACTGATTGTGTTTCTATGACAAGAAAGGCTTCTTCTCCAGGTAGCTTCATATCTGCTGACTCTTGGCGCAAGCAGTTAATGACCTTGAAAGTTATGTAATTTTGTGATTTCTGCAATTTCAGAGTCAAATATTTCGGTGAGCCAAACGTCGGCCACACAAATCTTTCTCTTTTTGGGTAGGCTCACTTTGAAGATTTCGACGGTCAAAGATGCAGAAAAAAACTTTTTTCGTACAACTTTGAGTGACCCTTGACCTTTGCGAAAGGAGTCGACCGCAACTAATTATGTACTAACAGATATCCAGGATATAGTACAACACAAAATAATTGCCAGTGCCACGGTTCACTCTTAAAGTAAAAAGTATTGGCCTATGTAAATTGGTATGTTTTTCTTGAAAAAATGATTAAGTCCAACTTTGACCTCCAAAAACTTAAAGAATTTTTTTTTTTTTTTTTGCAAAAAAAAAAAAAAAAGTGTTTAGTAGTTTTAAATAAGGGACATATCCTGGAAATTTCAGCAATGTCAACTATCCAACCTGCCTGATCCTTAAAAAAACTGGCTCTCAAACAAAGAAAGAATTGCAAATAAAACGATCTTAATACATGATTTTTAAAATACAGTACATTTTGTATTTCTAGTTTCAGTATTGAATAATTGACCATGTACAATAGATAGTTATAATATGTGTGTTAATGTTGGTAGGTTTTCAAAACTTTCACCTTAAACTTTTTTTGCAGATTATTTCATACTACGCCTAGTGTACCTCATTATGCCAGTAAGTTCCTTAGTTTAAAAAAGAAATACTGTTTTTTTGTAACTCGGTAATCCCATTCAGTTATTGATTTTTTTTTTCAATTACAGAAAATAAGGCTATAGGAGTAATGAAACCAGGTCATTGTTTCACCATTGAACCTATGATATCTGAAGGTATGAATTTTTAAATGCTTTTCTACTAGTCTTTCAAGTATTTTAAGTATTTTAGCTATGTCATCTTTTTGAAAATGTTAAATTTGCTATTGAAAATCTTTTATCATCCATGTAACTTTTGAGCTTGAAGAACTTGCATATAATTTAGCATGCTTTGTTTTGTAATGGAGCTTCTCAAATTTTATTTTACAGGGATTAATCCCGACAGGAATGAGGTCTGCTTTATGGTCCTTTTTCAAAAAGGCAGTCACAAAGTTTAAAATCAGTTCCTTCTCAAAAAGATTTTTTTTTTTTTTTTTTCAGTTTGACAGCTCCATAGTCATTATTTTTATTTGGACATGAAGGGAGCATTTTATTAGCCATTAACACTCTTCTGATGGGCTAGAGAGGTTCAATGAGCCAAACAAACTGGTAGCTAATACAGAATTAGCTCTGACCAGGCGAGTGACCGAAACAATGGTTCGGTTCAATTCCAATATTGAAGGCAAGGCAGGTAAATTCAGTTAGTTACCGCCCTATAGCCAGGGCTAAGGTAGAATTACATGAAATACACCGCCAGCTCAGTCAATTCCAGTCGAGGACTGCAGTTTCGTGCTTATTAGCACTCATCAGCCCGGCATAGGTGTGACTGAGCTGGAGGTGGAAACCTCTTAAGGAAGCCGAGAGTGCCAAACAAACTGGTAGCTAATACATAATTAGCTCTGGTCAATAGTAGCTGTATTAGCTATCAGTTTGTTTGGCAATCTCGGCTTCCTTATGAGGTTTTCCACCTCCAGCTCGGTCACTCCTATGCCAGGCTGAGTGCTAATAAGCACGAAACTGCAGTCCTCGGCTGAAATTGAGACTGAGCTTGCAGTGTATTTCATGTAATTCTGCCTTAACCCTGGCTATAGGGCGGTAACTTACTGAATTTACCTGCCTTGCCTTCAATATTCGAGTTGAACCGAACCATTGTTTCGGTCACTCGTCTGGTCAGAGCTAATTCTGTATTAGCTCCCAGTTTGTTTGGCACTCTCGGCTTCCTTAAGAGGATTCCCACCTCCAGCTCATCCCCTTCCTATGCCGTGCTGATGAGTGCTAATAAGCAAGAAACTTCAGACCTCGGCTGGAATTGACTGAGCTGGCGGTGTATTTCATATAATTCTGCCTTAGCCCTGGCTATAGGGCGGTAACTTACTGAACAGCATATAGCCGTTTCAAGGCTACAATGGAGCCTCTTCATCAGTGCAAGAAGCCCACCAACACAACCAAAAGTCGCAAAAGAACTAACAACAACCACGTGGACACCTGTATTTTTACCAAAGAGGGTCCAACCAATAGGAATTCAAGACACAAGACATCAAACAATTAATCAGCAAACAACATGTCAACCCAAGTTCAGAGCAAGGCGGTCTCTCCCCCTTGCTCGGACATGTTGTTTGCTGATTGGCTGTTTGGTGTCTTGTGTCCTGAATTCCTGTTGGTTGGCCCTCTTTGGTAAAAATACAGGTGTCCACATGGTTAGTTCTCTCGCGACTTCGGTTGTGTTGGGAAGCTTCTCGCACTGATTGAAGAGGCTCCATTGTAGCCTTGAAATAGCTATATGCTGTATTTCCTTCAGAATTTGCTCTACTTATGTTGTTTTTTACTTTCTTCTATATCTAATATATAGAAGAAAGTATTGGATTCGTGCAAATTTTCGAATTTCGAATTTTGACGGATTCGAACGTTTTGAGGTGTGCCGAGTCCATTTCGACTATTTTTGGAAAATGTCTGTCTGTCTGTGTGTGTGTATGTATGTGTGTGTGTATGTATGTGTGTATGTGTGTGTGTCACGTCTGTGTGTGACCAGTTTTTTGTGGCCGCTCTACAGCAAAAACTACCGCACGAAATCGAACGAAATTTGGTACACATATGTGCCCCTATGTGAACTTGTGCCCATTGGTTTTTGGCGCGAATTCCTCCAAGGGGGGTGGAGCAATGGGACGTTTTTTGAGTTACGCGTGCTTGCTATTCCTCAGGAAGTAACTGGCGGAATCAAACAAAATTTGGACCATATGTTGCCATTAACAGGAACAGGTGCTGATTCAATTTTGGTGTCAATAACTCAAACGGGGGTTGAGCTATAGAACGTTTTTTGTCGTCAATTGTGACTGCTGTATCTCAAGAAATAATGAACGGAATGAAAGAAAAATTTATCGGCAAGTAGACCTTAGTGGGTATAAGAGCTGATTTTATTTTGGTGTCAAAAACTGAAAAGGGGGTGGCGCAATCGAATGTTCTTTTTTTTTCATTGTGAGTGCCATTTCTCAAGAAGTAATGCTACGTTCTGGATGAAATTTGGAATAAATGTGAATCTATTTGTAAATAGGCGTTGTTTCAATTTTGGCGCCAATCGCTCCATGGGGGTCTGATTTTTTTTTTTTTTTTGTGTTAATGAAAATAGCTTTATAAATGCAACAATAAGAAAGATAAATTACAATATTCTCGTCTGCTTATTTCACGTGATTTTAATTTTCGGGAGATAATCGGAAATGTCATCGCAATGATTTAAAATTAATAACTGTTGCCATTTTATGTTTGTTAACAAATAAAACATCTAATTAATTCAAGCAAGGCTTTTAAAATAACTTTCAAGTCGTTCTTTGCTTTGCTTTTGCGGGAATTCAGGAATTCGGACGGTCGTCAAGTTTTTTTTTTTTTTGCTGGGAATATTGCATTCTTTTCAAGCATAGGGATTGATCAGAATTCACAAGAAAGATATAGAAGAAAGTTTCGTGATGGCCACAACATACTAGTTCACTTTTATCATTAAAATGTGCTCTTTCCTTTCAGGCACGTGGTCCGATGAAATGTGGCCAGACGAGTGGACTGCCGTGACTCGAGATGGCAAAAGGTCGGCCCAGTTCGAGCAAACGCTTCTCGTGACCGAGACCGGCTGTGAGATTCTGACCCGTCGGCGGGCCAAGAACGGGCAGCCCTATTTCGAGGATAACGAGTGAAATGTGTTCAGCGGATCTTTGCAGGACTATTTTTTTAACGAGCTCTGAAGCTTTCTTCCTGTGATAGAGAGTGTTGCCTGTGACGGGACATCAAACATCTTGTAACATATTGTACAAAACACAAAAGAGTTCTTTTGAAAAAAATTGTAATGGGTGTGCAGTATTTATGGTACCTTTTCCAAGTACAAAAAATAAAATTATTATCTAACTTCTGTCATAGTTGAAATAAGTTGTAGGTCTCTTTTTTGTAGGTGTGCAGTATTTATGGTACCTTTTCCAAGTACAAAAAATAAAATTATTATCTAACTTCTGTCATAGTTGAAATAAGTTGTAGGTCTCTTTTTTTTTCCATCTTACCATTGTGATATACTATTAAGTATAAAAGAAATTAATATGATGATAGACAATGATGAAGCATAACAACATGGAAAATATTTCAGTGAGAATTAAGAAAAGGGTATATATATATATCAAAAAGTATTAAATTATGAAACCCGAGATAAAGCATTTATCTCGGGTCTGTCTGATGTGGATTGGGCCAACCGTGCACTGCTATACAAGCTTCACAATGAGCTTTCATACTGTTTATAAGTGTCAATAGATGCTTCGGGCAGCAAAGTGCATTTTTCCAAAAGCGCATCTTTAAACTCTCGGAATGGCGCTTCCTAGACCATCCCAAACATGTTCAAAAGGATTGAGATCCAGAGACCTCGGGGTCCAGTCCATACGTTGAATTTTCTCATCCTCAACATGTTTGTAAAATTAATTTTGGACATGAATATACTACAACACAAAATATGAACGGTTAAAAACTACTATTTTAGAAGGAGAGGTGGAGCAACAGTTTTCTCTGAGCTTTTTTTTTTTTAACTATGCACCTGTTCTGTCCTAACTCTACATGTGAGTAGCAATTTTCTGAGATGTTGTTCAGTATGATGTCGCTGAATTCATAAAACAAAAAAATACCTTTCGATGTCCAAACTTGCCAGCAATTTTTGAAAAGGAAAAAATTTCTTCTTGGGGAAGCCATTCATTAATTACGTAAGGGTCCCAAGGGGGAGGGAGGTTGGAAAAATCTCTACATACCCTTACTTTGGGGGGGGGGGGGGTTAAACCCATTCTTCCAGAAGATTTTCCAAGTCGATATTTTATATTAGAAATTGCGCGGTCAGGTGGTTTGACAGGGATCCTATTTCATTTGTCTGGAAGGTAAAAAACATATTAGGATGAGCTGTTTTTTCTTTGTTTTTCAAAGAATGAGTGGTATGAAATATAATAAAAGAATTGTACAATGTATGGCATGTTTTATTTTTAATTAGTATCGCATCATAAACAAAAAATGTCGAAGAAACATTCAGTCCAGATTACAATTTTTTAGTAAATATTTCTTTATACCACAAAAGATTTAAAAATTTTTTTTAATAACGATTTCAGTCCAGTGATGTAAGATTTGTTATTCTATTATTTTGAAAAACAAAATGGAACCTTACGTGAGAATGGGGGGGGGGGGGGAGTGACAAATTTTATGTACCCTTACATAGGGGTAGGGGGGGGGGGTCAAAATCATCCTTACGTAATTAATGAATGTCCCCTCTGTTGATACTTGCACGACTACATAATTTCATATTAGGGATCACCCACAAATGATGTCATGTTTTGATGGGAGAGGTAATAAGAAGTGCGACTCTCATTTTTTGTAACAATGCTTATGAAAAGCAGGGGAACAAGGAGACACACAAGGTGAGGTGTGCTGCCGTGCTAAGCACAAAAGTGGTATCTACACTTTTTGTCAAAATTGAGTTATTGTCACGAGGTGGTTCTTTATAACATGTTTTACCCCTATGCAATGTTTTATTGTCATTTGTGAACTGGAACTATTTTTTTAAAAAATCTAAAAAAGTGAAATCTGGATCAAATACGTGGAGGCGTAAAACTTTAAATAGTAGTTTTTCGGTTTGGCCTCAGCTGCAGATACGACTTTTGCGCTTAGCACGGCAGTGTGATGCTTAAAACGGAGGGAGGGGGTCAAATTCGGAAAAAAAGGGACATCATTTATGGACCGCCCCTGATTGCTTATTAATTAATAACCAAGATTTTTAAACTATCTAAGAAGAGTTAATAGTGATATTGATAATTAATTATTAATATTTCATATTAACACTAGAATTACGGCAGTTTTGTATACCTAGAAATACGGTGGGGGTCATTTTGACCCCCGCTAAAGAAATCGGCGTAGTTTTCTACATAATGTCATATATTTTTTTTAATGAAGTTGAAATAAACTAATTTATAATAATTACTATTTGTTTTGAGGATAGAGAAGCTTTAAATCTATATAAAGAAAGATTGAAATATCTAGCATTGTTTCGGTTTCATCAATTTTTTTTTAGAAATCTACAATAAATTAAGTGAATATTTTGTCAAATTTTGCAGAAAACAGTTTTAAACCCAAATATTTAAGTAGATTAATGGTATTTTATTTATTTTTTGACTACAATTGGAAATAACAAATAATAGTACTTACAAGATTATTCGTCTGTGCAGCATTTTTCGCACGAGCTAATCTTTCTAATTTTCTATGCACAAAATCGACATACAGATATCTTACAGTGGCACAAAGTTAACTTTTTTTAACCTTACATTCCTTTGACATTTCTTTCCTTTTTTTACTCCACTGAATCTTGCACTTATATAAATTTATTTACAGCTAGAACAAGTTTGTTTATACTTGGTTTGTGTTCCTCTCCGAGTTTTCCTTCAGCTAAACGTAATTAAAAACTCTTTCCTCTGATACTTTTTTTTTGTACCTGTCCTGAACAAAATTCAGGCATTGCTCAGTCCGAAATATTGTAGAAGATACTATATAACATACTGGCCAGAGGCGTAAGGAAATTTCAGTGAGTATTTCCTTCCCATTTGATCTAGAGCTTCAAGTTCTTGCAGCATTTTTGCAATTTCGTCTTGCCTTAGCTCTCTTTTACGAAACAATAATATGCTTTTTCAAAAACAAAAAGTCACGTAAATAAAACAAACTGTTTGATTAAAAATGAATTTAAAAAAAATATCATCTAGCAGAACTACAATTATTCATCTATGCCTAATATATTTTCACTGTTCTCTTTCCTTTATAGAAAGTATAATTGCAGAATTACGAATCGGAATCACATGACAGGCATGTATGATATTATGCGGACACCCTTTTATATTATTTTTTGTTCGTTGCTTGGTTGGCAAAAACAAATATAGCTTGCAGAACAAAAATATATCGCGATGAAATGCATTTGCAGTTCTTTTTTCTCGAAGGGGTCAGAATGACACCCATTATTCTAGGTATAACCTTCCGATTGGGGCTCTCAAAAAGAACTTTTTTTTCTTTAAATCTATATAGTATCACACAGCACAATGATTAAGGCAGTCAAGAAGGGACTGAGATATTAATAAAAATATAGACTAGCAGTTAGTAAAAAAAGTTTGCTTGGGGGTCAAAATGACCCCTTCCGTAATTCTAGTGTTAAGTAATACAAGAGAAAAAGTAAATTAATGCAGTTAGTGCACTTTTTAAAACTTTCTCACTAGAAAACACACAACACACAAAAGTAACGAAAAGAAAAGGGGAAAAAAAAGATTAATGATTAAAATAAGAAATAACAACATATAATTGTACAAAAATTGCAGATTACTGCATATACAACTGTTTCGGGGTTACAAGGAACTCTTTTTTTTTGTCTTTTCATCCATAGGCTCACTTATTTTGCATTGAAAAGAGTTTCCTTGTTACCCCGAAACATGTATGCAGTAACCTGCAAATTATGAGCAATTATGCGTTGCTATTTCTTATTACTTCCTTTTACAAAAAAGGAAGTATTGTATTCGCGAAAGAATTTTCACTCAAAAATCGGCCTTAATTTCTATTTTGCTCACCCCCAATGAATGTTGGTTTTTTTTTTCGCCTCGACCACAGGTGGATATATGCCTAGGAACGTACAGACACCCGGAATATCCATTTTGACGATCCCCGAGTTAATTACAGCGAGTTTTCTCGTGACGTCTGTATGTACGTATGTATGTGTGTATGTATCTCGCATAACTCAAAAACAGTATGTCCTAGAAAGTTTAAATTTGGTACGTGGACTCCTAGTGGGGTCTAGTTGTGCACCTTCCCTTTTGGTTGCATTCGGATGTTCCTAAGGGGGTCTTTTGCCCCTTTTTGGAGGGAAATCATTGTTAATTTCGATATAAACTCAAGTGGTGTTATAATTTGGCGGACACTTGGCGATATATCGGCAGCCTTTTGGTTGCTAAATTTGGTGATTTTTTATTTTTTTGAGCAATCACGATTGTTTATTGCTTTCATTTGACTGTTTTTGGCGTGCTATCATTTTTACCGAAGGTACATAAAGCTGGCATTCCTTTCAGGCCGATTGTTTCCAATATTGGTACGGCTTCTTATAAACTTGAAAAATATTTAGTCTCTGTGTTTTCTCCTCTTATGAGTCATAATGTATTCACTGTAAAAAACTCTATCGATTTTGTCAAAAAAATTCAGAATTGCGTTCCAAATAATTCTTTTATGGCTTCTTTTGATGTGAACTCATTATTTACGAACGTTCCGGTCGAGGGTTCATTGTTATGCCTTCAGAGTAGACTGTCTGAATTTCATTTTACTTCTAAGGAAATTGAGGATTTAGTTTTCCTTACTCAAACTTGTCTAAAGCAATGTTCCTTTGTTTTTAATGCTAAATTTTATACAATGTCGGATGGTTTGGCAATGGGAAACCCACTTAGCCCCATCCTTAGTGATATTTACATGCATTACTTTGAGCTCAAGTTGTTTCAGAAACTACAGTTTCAATTCTATGTTCGCTATGTTGATGACTGTTTTGTTCTTATGAATCACGATCAACTAAGCATTGATGATGCTTTATCTATTTTAAATTCCATTGATCCTCATATTCAATTCTCTTGTGAAAAAGAACAGAATAACAGGGGTCGAAGTGGTCCTATATATCCTATATTTCCTATATTTTCAAAAAAAGTATGAAAATCGTCCTATATTTCCTATATTTTTGGAAAATGTCCTATATTTCCTATATTCCTGTTTTTTATCCAATTTATTTCTTTAACAACAGTAAATAAACTATTTGACTTCAGATTTTTCGTCGAAAGTACGTGTGCAAACGAATTTCAAATTAAAAAACGCAACTCACTAAATCCTGCAATAGGCATCTCCTCTCATTGGCTACAGCAATATGACGTCACTGTAGTGGGTGGAGTTTCGAGAACGAATTCTGAAGTGGTTTTAGAATTTTGCATTTGGCAACAGCAGTTTTTTTTTTTTCAGCGTGGTTTTTTTCGGTTTTTGTTTTCACGGGTATATTTTTGTGTTCAGTGCATTTTCTGATCGGAATGTTTTAATAGTCTTTTTGCAATCTTTTCTTTTTGTGGAATTTTATGGAACAAAATATTTGTATATTTGTGGTACAAAGCATTGGTAATTTCCTGTTAGTTCTCAATACAAAGACGGTTTTTATTTATTTATATAAGCTATGTTTGTGACACTTCTATCCCTGCAAAAATTGTGAGTTGTTGTGTTAATTATCAATAAATTTCACTTTGTTCTTTTTTTTTTTGTCTACAAAGTACTTTTTTCAAAAATTATTCTTTCAACTGCAGGAAAGTCATTTCAGGTGTAAGTTATAATTTTGTTTGAGGGTTTTTTTTTAAACAAAATCATTGATAAGAATAAATAAATAATATGTATGTGTTATTTCTTTTTTTCATAGCGAAACTATTCATATAATGTGTCCTATATTTGTCCTATATTTTTTGTGGAGAATGTCCTATATGTGACAAGTTGATCACTTCTACCCCTGGAATAATTGCCTTCCATTTCTGGATGTTCTCGTTTCTCGAACTGAGTCCGGTTTTGAAACTAGTTTATCGCAAACCTTTTGCTGTTTCATTACCCCCACATAGATTATCGTCTCACCCTCCTAATCAAAAATATTCAGCTTTCAACACATTTGTTTATCGTGCAATGAATATTTGTTCTTCACCTGAGCTTCTTAATGCGGAACTCAACTATTTAAGAGCTGTGGCTGTTGATAGAGACTATCCGCCCACCTTAGTTGATTCCATTTATAAAAAACTTTTCAAAAAATCTCAAAATATTGCTCTTAATAGAACTTTTAACACTAAGAATTTAGTTGTTCTGCCTTTCTTCCCTGGTATTAGTTTTCAGGTTGCTAAGATTCTGAAGCGATTCCAATACCAAGTGGTATTTTCTCCTATTAATAAACATTCTTTCTCTTCTCTTAAAGATCCTATGTTGTGGGATCTATAAAATTGTTTGCAATTGCGGACTCGGATACATCGGACAGACCCGCCGTTCTTTGAAATTTCGGTTAAAAGAACATCAAAACTATGTGAGGAAACAACAGCTGAATAAATCCAGTATTGCCCAACACTGTTGGGAATCAAATCATTCTTTTGATTTTAACTCTTATCAAATTATCCAAAAATGCCCCAATTTGTTGGATCTTGATTTTTGGGAATCTTTCCACATCCTGAGGAACCGTTCTAATTTAGTCAATGATCTTACTGCAATTCCCTATTTTTCTTCTGTGTGGACTCCTTTGTTAAAATTGGTTTAGTTTTTATATTATTTTTTATGTAAACGTCGTACATTTCTTACTTTTATTTTTTTCAATTTTTTACTTTCTTATTTCGTTTTGTGATTAATTAATTCCAATATGTTTATCCTTCACTTTGTTCTTAAATGCATTTCTCCATATGATACTTTGCTTTCATACATAGTTTTTCCCGCTGGTAAATTTATTGCTAATTTATTCAGAGTGGTTTCATTTTTGGACTTTTTGCATTGTTTATGGGTTTTCTTGGAAAATTTATTACTTAACGGTTTTTTTCCTGATGGAATTATATAATAAATTTTGCCTCCAGGTGTCATTTTATCTTTTTTGTTTTGTTTAATTTCTAGTTTTTGATATTTATACTATCTCCTGTTCCACCGTGTTGCTTTTCTCGGATGACTTTTCATCCAGAAGCTCACATTTCTTTGCATTGAAAAAGGTGTTCCTTGTAACACCGAAACACGTGTCTGCAATATTTTGCAATATTTGTGCTTTCTGACGTTGGATTACTGATTTTTTGAACACTAGGGTGGTTCAAAAAAACTTTTTTTCAGCTTTTGTCCAGGACACCCCCTAATTTTTTTAGACTTACTAATAGTATTATGCTGTAAAAGTTTTCGCTTCTTACTCAAATTTTTAAACTGCTCAATAACCCCTCTATTTAACATTAACCCTAGCATAGAAAATGTGACAAATTTAGAAACTAATTTCCGCAGCTGTTTTTTTTTTTGTAAATAATTATTTTATTGCAATGTATATGCATAATACTCATGTATATTATAATATGTAGCATTGTTTTTTCATTTCAATGTATTTTTTAACCGCCCTCCCCATGCTTATGAAATTTTGCGGAGGGAGTTGAGCACCCTCTTTCAGTTGAAATAGGAAACTAAAATTCTTCCAGCATATTGCTATCCATAAGTCTAAAAATATTGAGCGGTGTACTGGTATCTAGGAGAAACTATTTTTTTACATGTATTTTTGAACCACCCCACTTAACACTGAAATATGCATTTTAGACTCTTTGTTAATGTTCGGAGGAAAATTTCCGGAACGATACCCCCGTCCATTTTTCTAAACTTGTAAGAACGCAGTTATTATCTCCGATTGTGTTGATAAGTGGGGGTTAAGGGCTCTACCCAAGGAATTGATTGAAATTGTAGCTCAACATTACAATTTCAGACGATCTTTGATGATGTGGGGAGGAGAAATTCGGTGGCTCTCCCTCGGAAAGTTTTCGAAATTGATCGAAGAACTTAAAATGAAGTTTAAGACTATCTTCAACGATGTTAGCGAGGGGGATGCTCTTCCGAAAAATTTCCGAAGTTAGCTTTTAAACGCAGTTTTAAGAGGATCTTTGGTACTGTTAGTGCGCGGAACCTCCCTTGGTATTTTCCGAAATTTAAATTCCAGAAATGCAATTGTAGATGATCTTCAATGATGTTATCAGGGAGTTCGGGAAAACTTTTCGAAATTAAAGTTCTAAAACAGAAAAACTTAGACTTTTTTGATGATATTTACTTGAGAGGTGGTTCGGGGATCTCTGGAAAATGCTACAAATTGAGGTCCTAGAAACAGATTTTTAGACAATCATAATCGAATAAGGTG
This sequence comes from Uloborus diversus, assembly GCF_026930045.1. Classification (NCBI taxonomy): domain Eukaryota; kingdom Metazoa; phylum Arthropoda; class Arachnida; order Araneae; family Uloboridae; genus Uloborus; species Uloborus diversus. The sequence continues at coordinate 20,025,183 of NC_072737.1, read as the reverse complement.
CGTTTCTCGGGAATTTGAGTAGGAGCGCTTTCCCAATGAAGCTTTTCTTAACGGGGTTGTTTTCTTCAGTCAAAAGTAGTACTTTTGGTCTCTGATAGAATGAGCAAAAAAAATAACATGGACTTGGAAAATACTTTCATTTTCCCAACAGTTATTTTTTAATTAAATTTTAAAAATGTTTGATTCTTCAAACAAAGCGTGGTCTTTATGACGTCACAAATGACGCTCTTTGGCGCATCTTTCTATCGCGTTTCCACGTTATGATAATAAAGAAGCGAATTACCCCAATTGCGCTCTTCGCTTGTTATCAACCATATCGTTGCCAATACACGTGAGTAAAGATGCGAATGAAATATTTTGGACCGTGAATGGCAACACTGAATGGCATTTCATCATTGGTGATGTCATCCGCAGAAGCGTTAAACGATGAAAGAGCACCGATCTAAGTATTTTTTTTTTTAAATATTGAACTTAAAGAAATTATTTAAAAAATGGTCAGATTCTATGTTTTTAAGCATGCTCTTTCAGAAAAAAATACTTTTAAAATTTTGGAAACGACCCCATTGACGTTTCCTACATATGTAATTGTAAGCCATTTCTGATGAAGAGAGTATAAAGGATGGGGCTTGGGAACCCACCCATAGAAGTCTTTCAAAATCAAAGTTTCAAAAACGCTTTTCTAGGTTACCTATGGTAACGTAAAATGAAGGGATCAGTTTCGAGGACTTTCCTCCCTTTCCTTTCTTTGCTATGTCTCTATCTTCTTTTTTGTTTTTTAATTATTGATTAAAATATTGTGGAGACCCCTTCCCGAGTTTTTCTTTTCCAAAACCATTTGAGGGCTTTGGATTTAAATAATGAAATTTTCAATTTAGAGCCTGATATTTTTGTTTGAAATATGTGCGTTTGCAGTCTCAGTAAAAATACTTTTAACATTTTAGACTCATGTGGAACCGTGATACAGGAGTGTCTCTCACCAACCGCGCAACAGGAAGAGGGTCCTTTATTTGCCAAGTTTATTCCGAAAAAAATATTATGAGTTTAAAGTTGAGTTCTTTAACAATTTTTTCGAGGAAGATTTGCAACCGTAGAGCTGGAAGAAAATAACAGACAATCCGTAATGTTCCCACCCTGTCGAAAAAGAAGAATTTTGTATATATAATCAAGGGCGCCCATCGAGCCCCCCCTTTGAAATTAGAAATTCCTTGCTTTTGGAACTTTTTTCTTTGCAAAAATGTGAAAACATTTATTCTCCAGCCATTAATGAATAAGTTATTACAAATGAAATATTTTAATGGCTCTAATCCGTCCTGAAATCGGTTTCCATGGATAAAATACCCTCCAAACCCATGGGGGAAATATCTGAGCCCCCCCCCCCATAGGCGGATTTAGGCCGAAATATTTGGGGTGCAAAAATAACAGGTATCTAAGGAGGGGGGGGGGTACAGAATAGGGAACTCCGCTCTGCTATGCCATCTGGGGCTTCCAGAGAACGGACCTTTCGGCCGGGGCCCCCTTACCCATAAGGGAACGAGATCTTACGACTCTAGACACCGTGGACCCAGGTACAGACCTGACTCCGGTGGCGCCCATATTCCCGGAATAACAAGGCAGTGGCGAAATCAGAAAATAATTTTAGGGCGGGACACACTTTTAAGTCTAAAAAACGCAATGTAAACCATATTTAGTAAGATTAGTGGATGGGCAATTCTTAACATTTCAAACTGCAGAAAAAGTTTTAAACGAAAGTCGATATTAGAAGCAATGGGTGAATCTAGCTACTGGTTTAGAATGGGATTCACGCGCCAGAAAAAATTTGAAATAGTAGTTCTGAAAACGCAGATTTACAGTTCTTGGTGATATTTTAGAAGTAAGAAAGGTACGTGTGGCTCCAAGGCTATTTTTAGAAATTTTAGTCTTGTAAATGTGATTATAGTCCATATTTATAGTTTGGGTTATGAATGGGACTCATAGACTGTCTCCAATCGATGTTTTGAAAAGCAGATAGAAATACGTAACCCCCTCCCCTCCCCACGCTACCTCTTTAACTTTTCATAATTGAAGTTCCAAAAATACTACGGAGGACAATTTTTGCTGCTGTTACCGGACGGGGTGTTCTGGAGCTCTCCCCTGGAAAATTTTCGAAATTTAAGTCCTAAATATGAAGTTCTTTTGCAATAATCCATGGTATTAAAAAAAAAGGGTTCTCCCACTTAAATATTTCGAAATAGTAGTTTTCAAAACCAAAATATTAACACTCTTTGATGATAATAGAGAAAGCGGGGTCAGAGGCCCTTTTTCGAACATTTTCCAAAATTAAAGTCTTAAACACATGAATGTAAGACCATATTTGGTAACGTTAGGGACACTGCAGTTTTTCAAAACTGAAGCTCCAAAAACGCAATTTTAAACGATTTTCGATGTATTTAGGTGATTAGAAGATCTTCCTTGGAAATTTTGCGAAAGTGAAGCCCAAGAAACGAAATTTGAGGTACTTTGTAATAACTTTAACTGGAGAAAGGGCTTTGGAGAAGAAACATTTTGAGGACTAATAGAAAAAATGAAAACGAAATAGAAAAAAAAGAAAGGAGGGGGAGATATGAAAGAAAGAGGATTGTGCGAGAAGGCACACAATTCGCCGCCAATAATCTGAAGCTGTTGAAAAATTTATATGTCAATATTTCTTTTTGAAAGAGAAATTAAGATTTTTTCCCAACATTCTTTTTTTTTTCGTAAAATAACTGCATTTTCCCAAAATGAGATCTTTTCTTTTCTTTAATAATAAAGAATATTTTTTTAAAAACATCTACTCAGCATTTTGTGGGAAGGGTCACCAGTCTTGTGCCCTTTCCCCCCTGGATGCACAACTGCAGCAAAATGTCCGGAAGTAGTCCTACTTCAAAAAATTTTGATTTATTTACCTTAAAATTGTTGGATTTCGGTGTAGATTTTATTGATCAAGTTTCTTGCAATAGCCATGTTTTTTTTTTTCTTTTTTTTGACCTAATAGCCATTGTTGTTTTAAAATAGAAGAATTTGTATTGATATACGAATAAATACCCAATTACAGAATATGCAATTATTTTATACAATAACACAGCACTGAACAATAAATTGTTTGAGAAGTTTCTTTATTTGCATGAAATTATTTATTAGGGTTTTTTTTTTTTTTCCAAATGGATAAAATTACTTTAATTCTTAATATGAGCACAATTATGTTTTTCTTGCTCTGGCGACGTGTGGTGATACACTGGATTCACGTAAATTTACTAGTATAGCAGCTATGAATTTTTTTCCCCCAACTGCGTTTTTGAGTGAAATATACTAAACTAATTTTTTTTCAAAACCCAACCAAAAGTTTTAGGGGTGCGGCGCACCCCCGTAAATTCGCCTATGCCCCCCCTTACGATTTTGCATATGGGCACTCTTGTATATAGTACATTTCCTGGGTCTGCTCAATACTTTTACACTGTAGTGGCGTATCTGGGAGGGGTCAGGGACGGTTTTTTCCATTTGATAATCTCTCTTTTTCAAAAAGGAAGTGGCATTTTAACTCACAAAGGGACAAGAAATATTTTGAAACATTATTCAAATAAGATGTGATATATGTTACAAATTAAAAAGAGAGCAAATTCCTCCCAGAAATATTACAAAAAAATCGACTAAACCTTCGGTTTTAAAGCGACAACTTCAAAAATTTTTCCAGGGGAGAGTCTGCCCCTCTTTCGCCAAAACCATTCAAGATCGTCTTAAATTTTGGCTTCAATTTCGTAATGTTCCAAGTGATAGCCCCCAAAAACTCCTCCCGTAACAAAGGTCGGCCAAAATAATTTTTTAAGCTTCAATTTCGAAAATTTTCCAGAAAAAGCCTTGAATCCCTCCTCCCTCTATAACATCATCTGAAATTGTCTAAAACTGTGTTTTTCGAACTATAATTTCAAAAATTACTCTGGGTAGAAGTCAACGGAGTTCCATCTCTCTAAAATAGTCGAAGGTAATCTATAATTGCCTTTTCAAAAATTCAACAGCAAAAATTTCCGGGGGCGGGAACCTGAACCTCTCCTTTCATTATCAAAAATCGTCTGAAACTACGTTTTTTTTTTAAACTACAATTTCGAGGCTTTTCTAGAGGAGCAATCGCCGGATCCCCCTACTTCTACAGGATTATTTTACGTACCATTAGGTTCTATCTGATCTAAATCTAACCAACCCTCACATGGGGGGTAGGGGGGGTCAAAAACATCCTTACTTAATTAATGGATGGCCCCTTATGTCCAACGCATTTACATGGAAGAATTGTGTAAATTATATTTAAAACACACAAAATATATTCAAAGATAATAAATATTTACAGTGACTAGAAACGGTACCTTTTTTCACAGCCTTTACCCGACTTTTATGACTGGCTCACTCACAAACTTCATGGCTTACAGGTTGAATATGGCTGGAGTCCATTCTGTTGAGGAGCAAACAAGAAATCATTAATAATCTACATTATCAAATCAAACTAAATCAAAAAAAAAAAAAAAAAAAACCTTTTGAATTTTCAAAATTAATTTGAATTCTGAAATTTTGAATTCAAATTATGTTTTTCGCAATCACGAGTTGCGACAGGACCCTACTCATTGGTTACTAACCCACTCGCTTGTTTCTAGAATCGGTTCCTGTCCCTACTCTTGGGCGGTTACGTGTGTATAGTTGTGTATGTGTAGGCTTGTGTGTGTGCGTAGACGTGTGTGCATGCACGCTGGCGTGTGTGAGTGTGTATGAGCGTGCGTGTGTGTAGTACATGGAAGCCACCGACAAGGAGCAGCGGCTACCGGGAGGAATCACGCCTGCAGAGGGTGGTGGGGTTGAAAAAGGAACCGGACATCAAGGACGGTCAAATGAAAACAATTAACAATCGTGATTGCTCAAAAAAAAAAAAAAAAACATTTTTTTTTTGTTTTATTAGAAACTAGTGGTACCCGCACGGCTTTGCCCGTAATAGAAAATTAAAAGGTCTTTTGGTTCGCCTGTATATTTACAAATAATGTATGGTGAATTTTCTCGCCAATTGGCTTGTACCCATGTTACGGTTCCACGTTATGATAATTTCGTAATTTACTCGTCCATCTTATGATATTTTTGTTCTTAAAATTGGATTAGAAAAAGAACCACATCGAATTTTCGAAAAATCGCTTCGAAGTGCACACCCCCATGGTACAAACTAACTTTGTGCCAAATTTCATAAAAATCGGCCGAACGGTCTAGGCGCTATGCGCGTCACAGAGATCCTGACAGACAGAGATCCGGACAGACAGAGGGACATTCAGCTTTATTATTAGTAGAGATTAATGATAATAAGACCTCAAAAAAAAAAGTTCCAGTGGAGAAAGGATAGGAAAGGAGAGTCGGGACGAATGGTACAGTGCTGCATTTGTTCCGAAATAAAATGTGAAAAAGCTTGTCCAGTAGCAGCGAGAGTCTAAAGTTACTACATCTATCAGACAAGCTAGAAATAATTTTTCACATTTACTTTGGCATGAATGCAACGCTGTTCCTCTTCTTCTGATTCTCCCCTCAGGAAAAAGATGTTGGAGAATATTTTCAGCGTCAATAAGGGGTTAATAAGGTTATGCAAAATGTTTCTAACAGAAACTGACTGGTACTTTTTTACGAATAATAACTAATGATGATTAATTAACACAAATTTTAGTTGTAAAAAAGCAGTGGAAAACTTTGTACTGTGGAATAAGTAAAACGACACAACGTGTATAAAGCAGGACTGTGGAGTTGAAGTCGGACGGATTTTGGGGTAAAGGAGTCGGAGTCGCTGAAAAACATTCCGACTCCGGGCTTCTTTTTATTCTCTAATATTCACTTATTCTCCTTACACAAAAAAAAAAAAAAAAAAAAAAAAAAAAAAACTGGCTACAAATTGGTTCGATTTACGTATATAGACCTCCTAATGAAAAAACAACTACCATTGGCAACTAGCTGGCTTCTTCATTTATCAAGCTTTCACTTTCTTCAATAGCTTATTCCACCGACCCGCTAGTTTGCTTGCTTCTTGTTGAAAGGTTGTGTAAAGCAGAGATTCAGACAGCTGAACATAAACAAATACGTTTAATACGAAACATGGGGACACACATACAGCAAGATATATAGAAAAGTAGTGAAGCCCGATAAACAAGACTGCGGCTCTTTAAATAGAATAGAGGGCAGATTTTCAGTATCCAATGATGTTTCTCAAATAGCAATAAGCTTTCTCCAAAGTCCGATGGTGGATTAAAGAAAGAGATTTTTGCGAACTCCGTGGAAAGCTGCAAATGTCTCTTCCAATAGGAAATAAGCACAGTTCTTTCTTTTAAACCAATGGAGAAAGCGATTACATTCAACACTTCTTTGTAACTTTCTTGAACTAATAGCAACTGTCAGCAAACGGTTTTGTTGCCTATAACACTTATATAGTAATCACTTTTAAATAAAAATAATAATATATTTTTTGCTCCGATCTCAGTTAAATAGTAAACCTTGAGCAAGTCGGGAAATATATATTAATTTTTTAAATCTAAAGACTATGTCTATAAGCTTGCTTCCCACTAAAATGTATGAAATAAAATAAGTAGGGTTGGCATTCTTATGGCACTGTATGGAGTGCAAGCTGTGATGTATGCGTATGTCGTGTTTACCTTAACACCCCTGAGTTTCAATCAGTCATAGCGAAGCAGCAGTAAAGCGGCACGGCGTAAAAAAGCTTTAAAAAAAAAAAATATATATATATATATATATATATATATATATATATATATATATATATATATATATATATATATATATATATATATAAATGAAGTATGCAACTTAAGATGAGTCGAAAGACCAGTTTATTGTTTTTAATGTCAATAATATTACGTTATTCTGACGCCATCCGCGTTCAAACTACGATGGTCATTTTGTTTCTTTCTTTCTTAAATTTAAGGTTATAATTAATAAAGTAAAAAACTTGCCTTCGGGCAAAGCAGGTATAAGACTTAGGGGAAGGTCGGGTAGTATCGGACACCTAAGCCATTTCAATCATAACACTTTGTTTCATTTGTAAAGACTTAGTTTTTACACTAAATTATGCTGTACTAAGTTACCTAACATAAATTGTAAACTTTGGTTAAAAAAAACATGGAGTCGTACTTTTTAAACAAATTTTTGTCAAACTCTATTTTTGGCTAATTTAAAATTTTGTAGGGTTGTATCGGGCAAAACTTTAAAATGTTGAAATAAAAACAAATAGTTCATAAATAACATTTTAATGTGCAAAAAAATGAACCGAACAAAGTAGTTAGTTACTTAGAATAGTATACAAGTCTAAATATGAAAATAAGTAATAATTTTTTATTAAAGTTGAAAAATATAGCCTATGGTTGGTTTAGGCCCTAACTGAAACAAATTCATTTTAAACTTTGGAACACAAATCACATGTGTAGTAAAGACTTTCCGGTTGTAGCTCACTATTTTTCATGTGCCCAACCCTTACACGTTTGGCGGTGGATCCAATCTTCTTCAAATGTCTCATTACAAATTATGCAGTGAGTCAGCTCTTCGTTTTCCTGCGGCTCATCATTTCTTTCTTTTAGTGTTTTCTTTGTTTTTCATTTTAGGTTGAACTATTTTTTGTTTCTTTGGTTTGGGTTCCCCCCCCCCCTTTCTCTTTTTTTTTTCTTTTTTTGCGCTTCTCTTCTCTCAATCTTTTTTTCCCCTCTGCTAAGTTTTAAAACTTTTTCCAACCAGTCCAACTTTTTCAATGGCTTCTCTCATATTTGTTCAGTGGCGAATCCAGGGGGGCGGCTATGAGACTGCAGCCGCCCCCAGACTAGAACTAAATTCTTTTTCTATTAGCCTTTTTTTTTTATTGTGTATGCATCTAATGTAAAATAATAAAATATATAATTTCCTATATCCATCCTATCTTTATCATTTTATTCATTTTCCCTCAGGTTTATACACGAATTTGCTATAGTAATGGAGATACTTGTTTTCCGAAATTTCCTTTCGAATTTTGGAAATTTTTCCCTGCCTTTTCAAAGTATTTACTTATTTACTCTATAAGAAGAAAGACAGAAAAAAAATTCAGACTTCTTTAATTAATGCGTTTAGTGTCAATTCTCAGAATTTTATCTTCTTTTTCTCTTTTTTTTACTATTAGTCCACGATTTTTCTGGTTTTCTTACTTACATTTAGTGTACTTGCATTTGCCATGGACAATATTTTTCATAATCAACAAGAATTGTTATTTTTGCCTTCAAATTGTATAGAAATAATGTCTATTTTTTAAAATTTAATTTAATTTTATTTATTTATATTTTTACTAACATTTAAATTTTAAAATTTTACCACTAAATACCAAATTTCAGATAATTTCAACTGTGACTCAGAAAATTTCATTAGTCATTGACACCTCCTGAAAAATATTTTTTTTTCCAAACGACTTCGTTTACATCAATGAACTTTTGGTGATGTCAAGGAGACATACATTTTTAATGATTTCCGCCGCCCCCAGAACTAAATCCTGAATTCGCCACTGTATTTGTTTCATCCCATTTATGTCGTGATTTTTCCATTTCAACCAGTTAGACAAAGAAAAACACCGACAGTATTTTATTTTGGTGCCAGTAACTTTGTCCGTTACAACCCGAAATTGGTTTGTCCGATACTACCCGACTGTAAAGCTACAGTTGTTTAACCACCACTAGGTTATTACTTAAGCTAGATACTTTTATAGCTCATAATACATAGCTTAATATACTATCAGCCTAAAGGTATAACAATGAAAGAATATAACTTACTCTATGTGTAAATATATGCCCCAGAAATTAAGTTCGTGCATTGCAATTCTCTCAACAAATAAACAACTAGCTTTGCACACCAGAACGAACGGTTGATTTGAACCAATATGGCGTCTGTGGCTTTCTTCTCCAATACGGCAAATTATGTTGACCCAGTACGTGCTGCCCCTAGCGGCGGAATTAAGAAGCAGCCCTTGTCCGATACTACCCGCTGTCCGATACTAAACGACCTTCCCCTAATCATGTATTTATTTATAATTTTTTGACACATGTGCTGACTTCGATTTTCTATTTCAATAAGATAAGTATAACTTTAAAAAGTTACTTTTTATGACGGCAATTAGTTAGTCTATTAATTTAGTCAGCTATTTCTTTATGTTTTATAAAAAAAAGGTGCAGACTTAAATTTCAAATTTAAATTGCATAAGTATAATTTTTTTATACATGTTTTTTTTATAATGGTAGTTAGCTAGTCAATTAATTCAATCATTTATAAGTTTATATTTGTTGGTAAATGTACCAAATCACAATTAGTTATACTTACCCGCTTCAGTCCCCCTGGTAGTGCAAAGCGGATTTTTCAAGTGTTTGAAGCGGAAGTGTTCAAATGTTTGATGATAAATAAATATGTGGTTTGAAGTAATGCAAAAATCATTTTTTATTTTGAAGTTCAAAAACTCTGCTAGGAAATAAAACCGATATTGTTGCGATAAAAATCCAAAAACTACAACTTTCGAGCGTTCTTCGTTAACCTACCCGCTTTGGCCTCCCTCCCCTATATGACTTCTTGGTTACAACACTCCATAATTTCAATTAATCTTAAAATCCTTATATCAAGGTTAATTCTAAAGAAGTCAATAAAATTAAAATTACAGTAAAAGCTATTCGCACAAGGCTGTATACCGCCGCATTTTGTGTAAAATTTGCTCAAGCCGTACATGTACCCGGCTTCTCTTCGTGAAAAATAAAATTACGCTTAAACTTTATAGATGAAGTAAAATTTAAGATTTATTGGGGAAATTTTTCAGAATTAAAACATTTATATTTTTTTATAAACTCTGAAATTAACTTAAAGTGGCAGCCACCACATGGGTGTCACCCGGATAAAACCTCTCCCCCTCAAGAAAAGTTTTTTGACTTTGCAAAAAAAGTTTTTTTTTCCTCTCAAGTTCCAGCTTTCAGAAATTGAAAGCACACGATTTAATTAACATTTATTTGTTAGACATTAAAGGAGAGCAAATTCATCGTTTTCAATTTTTTTAAAAATTGGATTTTTAAGTAATCTCATTTTTAAAATAGTAACTATTGGAAAATTTGAGTTTCAAATTGAATTTTAACCGTTGTGTGCATCTTAGGTTGACAATAAAATACCACGCGAAAACTTCATAAAAAGGAATTAACATTTCATTCGCTGTTTAGAGGTTTCTTCCCCTTCCCATGAGGGGAGAAACTGAAGAAAAAAAAAAAAAAAGAAGGAAAATAAAAGAAATAAATCAAAATCCAGAGTCGGAGTTGGAGTCGGCGAATTCCCTTCCGACTCCGCAGCCCTGGTATAAAGTACAAATAAAAGCATTTAAAATAGAGTTAAAAACTCAGCAAACGGCCGTTTCGGGGCTATCAAATGCAAGCCCCTTCATCAGTGCATAAAAAGAATGAATGGTTCACCAATGCAACCATTTGCATTCCATTTGTCGTTTGGTTTGCAATTGCATCGGTGAACCATTCATTCTTCTTTTTATGCACTGATGAAGGGGCTTGCATTTGATAGCTCCGAAACAGCTGTTTGCTGAGTTTTTAAATCTCTTTTAAATGCTTTTTTTTTGTACTTTGTGTCACTTCACTTAAAAATTTTAATGTCATGGATCTGATACTTATACCGAAATAAACCTATTTGGATTCAATTTTTAAGTAACTTTTCTAGTTAATGTTTTAATCCGATTGATTAAAGAACGTTAGTTCTGATACAAGAAGAGAAAATTGTTTGAATTCCCGTGTTCTATTTTCTGACATCTTGCGGATGAAAACTAAAGATTTGAAGTAAAAGTTGAAACTGGTGTTTAAATTCTATGAATGCCATGCCAACATTTAATTGAAATGTACTTTTTGCACATTCCAATTAGTTTTAATACAGGAACTCTGACTTTGAACTAAAATTTGTATGATGAGCTATCTCTATCGGGGGGGGGGGGGGGGATTGCCCCACGAGTTTCTCGAGAAAATTTCAAATATGGTCCTCTGGCCAAAAAATTTGGAACCGTGTCCTAGATGCATGCTTCCAATAGCAAAAATGTTCAAAATCAGATGTACAGTTAATGTATCAAAAGTTTGAAATGGAAAAAAAAAAGTCTTAAAATATACAAAGTTTAACTTTTTATGCGGACTTTAGGTTCAGGGCCGTCACTAGGTCAAAAAACTGGGGGGGGGGGGGAATGCGCATTTGGCGGCCCCTAATTGTTTCAAACGCATGTTCCAATATGCAGAAAAAGAGAGATTTAGCTTTTGGTTTAACAGGGAAAACCTTAGTACTAGCAATATAAATTTAATTGTAAGGATAATATTCAATCAGAAATAGGGGGTGTCGGAGGGCTACCTCCTGGTATTTTTCCGAAATTGAAGATATAAAAACGCAGTTTTAGACTAGATTTTAAGTTGAGGAGGTACAGGATAGCCACTCCCGATAATTTTTACCCAAATTTAGGTTCACAAAATACAATCGTACGTTATATTTGATTATGTTCAAAAGAGGGGGCCCGAGGGGCCTCCCCCGGGAATTTTACAAGATTGCTATTTGAAAAGCAGTTTTAGACGACCTATGGCGGTGGTAAGGGAGGAAGAGACTCGGGGTCATCCCCGATTTTTTTTCTAATTTCAAACACCAAGCACGCAATTGTGAATTATTTGTGATTGTGACAGGTAAAGGGGGGTCCGGGGGCTCTCCTCCGGGCAACATTTGAAAACTGTAGTTCGAAAAATGCAGTTTTAGACAATTTATAGTGATATTAAGGGAAAGAGAGGTGCGGGGGTCTTCCCCCAGAAATTTCTTGAAATTGAAGCTCAAAAACTCAATTGTAGGCTTTTTTGTTAAAATTCAGAGCATTGCCACTTTCTTGAAATTAAAGCTCCGAAAACGTAATTTAAGCAAACCTGCGATGAAAGGGGGAGGGGAGAGTTTTGAAAGGGCTCGCGCACAAAAATGTTTCGTAATTGAAGCACTAAAAGACTTTTTTCTATGATGTTGGGGAGAGTGAGAGGGGGTCAATGGGGTCATTCTCTCGAAAAAATTTCCATTTGTAGAAGACGCAGTTTTAAAAGGTTTTTGGTAAGGTTAACGGGTTGAGAGATTCGGAGTCCTCCCCTGGCAAAATTTCAAAATTTGAATTCAATTAACGCAATCGTAGGCGCTTTTCAATATGTTTAGAGGAGTATGGGGTTGGGAGATCTCCCGCGAAAATTTTTCTGAATTGAAGCCTTAACAATGAAATTTGTAAGGATCTTCGGTAATTTTAGGAGGAGGACCTCAGGGAGACTCATGGAGTTTTTTAAAATTAAAGTCCAATAGACGGAATTTATTCAACCGTGAATGATTAATTGAGAGGGAGTTTTTTCTGGGTTACGTTGGGAGCACTCTCATGGTTTTTAGAAATTGCAGTCCTAAATACTCATGTGTAGGACATCTTTAATGACGTTAACGTAAGGGATGGGGTTTGAGAACGTTTTCCCGGAATTTTTTTTCAAAACCTAAATTAAAAAAAATCACTTCCAGGCCAGCTTTGGGGACGTAAAAAAAAGAGTTTGGAGTTCCCTTTCTTCCCTCAAATTGCCTACGTCCCTATCTTCATTTTAAATTTTAATTATTGATAAACATACTGTGGTAATACTTCCTTCGAATTTTCTTTTGCCAAACACGATTATTTGCTTGGATTTTCCATAGTAAAATTTTTGTTTTCTTGAAATACAAGCGTCTGCAGCCCCAGAAAAAGAACTTGTAACATTTTGAACGGGTGTGATAATTTTCTGTGATACAGGTCTTATTTATTTCACTTCATTTTATTTTAAATGTGCCTCCTGCATCTTTTAACCAAGCTTTAATTTACTTACGATTTTTACGTTCAAACATTTAGAGCTTCTGGTATGAGTATTCATCACAATACTTTGAATCTCTCTTTGCATTAAACTCTGTTTTTTCCCCCCTCTCTATTTTAAATATATTTCGGCGACCCATGCATTTCTTTCCACTTAGCAATGATTTTCAAGACAATATTTTTCATCAAACGAATTACATGTGGGATTGTTTCGGCGGCCCCTATGAAGCCACCTTGTTTATTTATTTATTTATCTTTTTAAACTGAAGAATCATAAAGCATGGTTTTGTATAACTAGTGCCGCCGAGAGACTAGGCGTGCACCATGTTAGCTTTGTCGCCGGTCCTCCCTCCCATTATGCTAATTTTACTCTATGCACAATACTTTAATTTGAGCCGGGCCCATAGTTTCCGATTAGGCAGACATTCCCACTCTGCGGCCTCGTGAATAGTGAGTGTACTGAATACTTTTTTTTTTGCGTTAAAAAATGTTTGAAGCTTACACTTTTGCGGCTCTTACCTAAATAATCTTAATAAAAGATAATCATAGATGTTCCTAATTTTTTTTTAAAGATTACATTTTCTGTTCAAATTTTACAGGAAAAATACTTTTTATCACTATTATTTCAATTGTTTATTTATAATTACTAATTTCAATTTTTTTAAAAAACGAAGAGTTTGCCTTTTTCTTTGTTGCATCGCTAAAATGAAATTGGCGGCACTACTTCTGAAAAACTGGGAGGAGGGGGGGGGGGATAGCCCCTCACACCCCCTTGGCGTTGGCTCTGTCTAGGTACCCTAACTAAAATTTAGATAAATAGTCTCCACTGAAAATGTGTAATTTCAACAGAAAAAGTTTGACATTAGTACGACTAATACTCACCAAAATATGAAATGCAGCGTTTTGTGACTTTCGCCGTCAATAACACCTTTTGGGGTGAAATATAGCGGCTAACAAGGATTTAAAATTACAAGTCTGCAAGGAGTGTTTTTTTTTATTTAAATAAAATATACAAAAATTAAATTATAAAAAGTTTGAAAACTAGTCCGATTTGCCTTATTCAGAGATGCCTGACGAAATGCGTTACAGCGAGGACAGGTTGTTTTCTCTGAATTGACACTAAGTTGGTAGAGAAAAAACTTTTACAGAGGTACCATCCTGCTATCTCATTTTTAAGCCTACTATCTCGCAAAGTTGAATAAATGTGTAAAAGAAGGCTTAAGTGGGTTCAGGACACAAAAATCGTCAAATTTTGAAATTTTTTAAAAAAATCATTTAAAAAGCTTCTCCTTTTGTTTTCAGCTTACGTTTGAATCTTGTTTCTATCTTAGTTAGAACGAAATATGTAATTATTTTTGTTGCATGTATTTAACTAATATTATATTTAACTTTAAGACTTTAAACGTGTTTTTCTTCATGATGCAATTTTTCACGATTTTTTGCATTCAAACTTTTATAAGTCAAGAACTGATAAAGATAAAGTAATGAAATGTGGAGCATATCTTTTACAAACAGTTTACTTACATTTTTATTCGGCAAAATTGGGGGGAGGGGGGGGGAATCATATTTTTTGCAGTTAAGTATCTTTGAATTTTTCGAAATTTTTCTTCAAATATTTTCTATTTTTTTTATGGAAATAATATTTCTTAAATTGCCGAATAAAAATTAAACCTTAGATATTTGTGCATAATTTTTTGAAAAAAAAATTTAAAATTGACCAAAAATATTTTTAGTTTTAGCAATTTAAAGCAACCCTTTTTTTAAAAAATTATAATAGAATAAAAATTAAAAAAATATATATATATATTTATGCTATCAAAACTCCCTGAACTGTTGTAAAAATATTTTTCAAAATGAGTCCCGGAACCCTTTAAAGTATGGAAAAGTACAAAACGCAGAATCAAAAACGATATTGCTAATTGACTAAACTGACCACTGCTGTAAAACTTTTAATATTTCACGATCGAAAATAGTGACAGCCATTCGTAGCGCTACCCCGCCAAATTCTGTCGCCAATTCCATCCAGTTGGCAGCCGTCCTTTCGAGACCGCGATTCGGGCCGCTGTGAAAGGATAGAGAGGTGAGTTTTCTTTCCCGCGCTTCTCTATTGTTGTTTTTCCTCCGCGGATTTTGTTTTGAATTCGAGCGGATATATATATTTTTAAATAGGTAGAAAAATGTCCTCATGGATTACTCCATAGAAGAGCAAAATACTCTGTAATGTATATTCTATAACTTTGTAATCGTTTTAAGTTTTAAACTGAAACTTGTTCGAATTTCTTAAAGCAAATTCCGTACGTGTACAATGCTAAACTTTTATAATGATTTATTAAAGGAAAGTAAAAAGTTTTTTTTTTTTAATGCCCTGCGAGTAAATTTCTTTCGAGATTTGTTATTACTGCGTTAAATTATCATGAAGATCGATTTTTTAAATAAAAATTGGCAATGTTTAGAATATTTTAAAATTTTCTAATAATTCTCTTGCAGGAAGAATATGTTGCTTCTTTTATACATAAACAAAAATTAGTGCTTTTACGTTTTGTTTATTACATAGTTTTAGCCTAACTAATTTCATTAAGGTTATTTTTTTTAAAAAAAACTCAAGTGATATTGTTCAAGTGCAGATTTTAGAGAATATTTGTTTTTATTTATTTATTTATTTATTTATTTTTTGGCATTTTGGTCTAAGTAAAGTAAGGGAATGTGGTGCCCAATGAAATAGTTTTGAAAATGGAAAAATTGGATTTTTTTTTCTGAAAATACCATTAAATAAAGAAAGCAAAGACTTTCACATTTAAACTTGCTTTGAAACATTTTTTCTTATTTTTGGCAGTAAATTTAAACCTTCCAAAAAACAAACGGTTTTTTCTTCTTTTGGTCAAATGAAAAATAAAATATTTTTCTGAAGAAATATTTTCTATTTGATTATTAAAAAGTTTTTTGGCCACAAATGAATGAGTAAAAGAAGAATGAATGAATAAATGAAAGGGTAATGAAACAATAAATGAATAAATAAATTAATCATTTAAATTAAAAAAAAATTACTGAATAAAATAGCGATTGAATAAGGAAATAAAAGAACGATTAAATAAAAAAGGGAATTATTAAATGGAGTAATATGTAAATGAAGGAATTAATAAACGAATGCGTAAGTAATTTAATAAAATGATTGAATAAGTAAATGAAATGAACTATATGCAATATATCAGACAGCCCGGTTATTGCCTGTTGGTCTATGGCACGTCTGGTATATTGCATGCAATTCTGCCTCAGCCCTGGCTTAGGGGCGGTAACTTACTGCTAAATACTGAGAAATGAACCATTTCACTTTATCCCGTGTGCACTTGACTAATTGTACAAAACATTTAAAATAGAAATAAGTTTAATTTTTTATAAATACATATTGAACCGAATATTAGGGGGTCTCAACTATATTTAAAATATTAATAACAAGAATTTTATCATTTTATAATAACAAAAATACTTTATAACTTATAACAAAACATAACAGGAATGGTAACAATTTTTCAAAATTGTTTGTAGTACTACATGCTTTAATCTTCGGAAATTCATTAAACAAACGAATTTTTTTGCTTTTGATTTTGCATCAATGGAACTTTGAAATACATTTCCCTATTGTATATAGAACGTCAAAAATCCAAACTCACTGAAATCCGAACTGAAGTTTTAATAAATTTTTCTTTATATTCAGGGAAAAATGAAAGTTATTATTATTATTATTATTTTTTTTTTTGCTAAATTTCGTTAAAAAGTATGGTCAACTACTGCAACGTTATGTACTTTTTTATGCAGCTTGTTCTCTTCTTTTTGCCTACAAGACCTCTATTTTCGCAACAGTTCGTTCTAGATCCACACTTTTAATTGCAAAAATGGTCAAAAAAAAGTGCAAAGTTAAGATATTTGAAGTTAAAATGAAAATTAGTGAAAAAATACGAAATCTAACTTTTTATACGGACCCTAAGTCTCCTTACTTATATTTAGAGAAAAATATCTTCTGTGAAAAACAGTTCCAGCACAAAAAATTTGAAAAAATTGTGACCAAAACCTCAAGGAGTTTAAAAATTTAAGGGACCGTGCAGCAGAGCCGCAGAGAGCCAAGGCGGGCCCCTTGTCAGTTATGTCGCCGGGCCCCTCCCGCCTCCCCCCGAAAAAAGGGGGAACAAGAAAAAAAGGGGGAAGAAAAAAATGGGAAAAGAAAAAGAGGGAAAAAGAAAAGAAAGGGAGAGGGGAAGAAAAAAATTAAAACTGCTTACTAGAAAACAATTAACTCTGTTTTAAATGCTACAACAGTAAATACCAAACATGTAAATTTTACTCAATCTTTACGTTTTCTTTTATATTCGAAGTTTTCTCCCCTTTTTCAATCTTCCTTTCTTTTCTTTTTTCTGTCCTTCCTTTTACAAAAAAGCAAGTATTGTATTCGCGAAAACATTTTCACTCAAAAATCGACCTTCATTTCCATTTTGTTCAGCCCCGAATGAATGTTGAGTTTTTTTTCGACTCAACCACACGTGGATAAGTGCCTAAGAACGTATAGACACGCGAAATAACCATTTATACGATTCCCGAGTTAATTACAACGAGTTTTCTCGTGACGTCTGTGTGTACGTATGTATGTATGTGCGTATGTGCGTTTGTATGTCGCATAACTCAAGAACAGAATGTCCTAGAAAGTTGAAATTTGGTACGTAGACTCCTACTGGGGTGTAGCTGTGCAACTCCCCTTTTGGTTGCATTCGGGTGTTTCTAAAGGGGTCTTTTGCCCATTTTTGGGGGAAATCATTGTTCATTTCGATGTAAACTCAAGTGGTGTTATAATTTGGCGGACACTTGGCGATATATCGCCAGGCTATTGGTCGCCAAGTTTTGTCGTCGACTTGGCGACAAATTTGGAGATTTTTTTTTTAAATTTTATTTTAAATCTGTTTTCAATTTGGCCTCTGTTGGTGATATTTAGAGAGTAAACGATTGAATCACATTAAAACTGCCAATAGTGAGAAAATGACATTAAATTGGAGTAAAAGGAAGTCATGTGATGCACACATCAGCTCGTTTCTAAAAGAGCATGTTTGAAAATATACGATCTGACCATTTTTTAAATAACTTGACAAAGTTTAATACTTAAAAAAAAAAATATTTTAATCGGCGCGCAAATTAAATTTCATTTTTTTACGCTTCTGCACATTACATCACAAGTGATGAAATGCCATTCACAGATCACAATATTTAATTCGCATCTTTACTCACATGTGTTGGCAACGACGTGGTTTTGCTAGCAAGCTTAGAGCGCAACATTTAATTCGCTTCTTGATTATTATAGCGTGGAAACGCGGTAGACAGATGCGCCAAAGGACATTATTTCTGACGTCATAAAGACCACGCATTATTTTCAAAATCGGATATTTTAAAAAATGAACTTAAAACCAAGCGTTGGGGAAATGAAAGTTTTTTGTCGCTTTTTTTTTTTTTGCTTATTCTATCAATTTCAGTGACTAAAAGTAGTACTTTTGACTGAAGGAAACAACCCCATTTTCAGTTATGAAAATTTCCTTTTTTAAATAAAATCGGAATAAATAAATAAATTATTTATTAATAATAATGTTTTCAGCAAAAAAAAAAGATAAAAAAAAAGATAAAAAGCACTTTTTGAAATGATTTTGAAAAATTTCGAAGGGGGTTTGAACTCTAAAAACCCACCGCTTGAATACGGCCCTGAGTTTTAGCAAAGACCATTTCTAGATTCAAAAGCATTTTAAAGCATTTATGCGTTAATTTAAAAAATAAGTGTTGAAAAAGTCTTGAAAATGATTCAAAGTTCTTGATCCCGACTATGCCAGATTTAAGAAATTAGCCAAAAAAGGTAAAACTCTTTGATTTTGCGCGGACAAGGAAGATATGTCGTTTCTATGGGGGCCATGGCCCCTCCCAAAGCCTTGTGATTGTAGGAATTTTTTTAAGGAAAAAAAAGAAAAAAGTATTATGAGAAGATAACAAAATTTAACACATGTATTTTACTGAAAAAGAAGTATAGACCTAAATTGGGAGATAACTTATATCCCTATCCTCAAAACAAAACTTATATTTCCAAAATTTTTCTCCATCTTTTACATCATTTCTTGATTCCAACTACAGACACTTGAACGATCTGCAAATGCTGCCGTTCTCAGAGTATACCTATTGTTCACAAGACCAAAGAGCACCTAAATTTTCGTTTTTACGACTTTAATTTCGAAATAGGAGGAGAACCCCCCTTTTCCCATGCCCTTTCACAAATGCCTTGATATGTAGCAAAAAATTGCATTTTAAGTGTTTAGTGGGAAAAAATGTCAGCGGAAACTAGCTTATCCAGCCCTTATCACTTAACTTGCTTAAAAGCAACTTTAATGAATTTTTTTTGGAACTTCAATTACAAACGAGTTTTGATAGGACCCCCTCCCTCCGTAGTGTATATCGTGATGATAGCTTTAAAAGGAGGTTTATTAGAGGAGCTCACGAATCTTCCATCCCTTTCTAAAATATGTATAAATATAGTTAAAAATCGAATTTTTAGAGCCTCAAAGGCAAAATATTTCCAGGAAGGAAGAATTCTAAGCACCTTCACACTTCCTTTAATGTAAGCAAACATTACCTAAAGATGCATTTTTAGGCTGGGCAGCTGAAGAGTTAGAAGAGCACCCTTCCTCTTCTAACTTCTCAATGTATAATGATAGAATATTTTGGTTGCTAAGCTTTATTTTCAAAAAGTATTTTGGGGCCGGCGCCCGAAACATTTCCTTTCTCCGTACATCATCAAAAATAGACAAAATGCGTTTTTAGTTTCCTAATTTTCAAAAATTACTCGGAAATTTAAATTTTGAAACATTTTCGAGGGAGATTCCTAAATCCACCCCCTCACCGAATGTCTCGATACCCCGAAAATTGAATTTTAAAACTTCATTTTAATAAAATTTCCGGGGAGTTATCAGGGCCCAATCTCCCAATAGACAGAGTAGGCTGCTGCCTAGGACGGTAAACTTTTTAGCGGCGGCAAATTTGCTATTATAATGCACATTTTTTGAATTAAATTGTTATTCTTGAAAGTAAAATATTAGCATTCTTTCATTTTCCACAGAAGAGACAAATTTTTCATGTAATTTAATAATGATTACTTTCACACATCTTCTGAAAGTCAAATGTTTTTCAATCATGGTGTTTGCTGAATCGTCAGCAAAATTTGCCGAATAAAAAAATTTTCTGGAGATCACTGTGATCATTTCATCGGGGAGCCTCAGAATGTGAAACGCCATCATTTTTTCATAACTGTGACAGTTTGAACCTGGGGAACACTTTTTTACGTTTTTTTTTGAGTCAAGGATATTTTTTAGGGATTCTTTTAGGGGGGAGGGGACGACAGATTTCAAATTTGCCTAGGGGCGGCATGGAGCTAAATTCGGTCCTGGGGAGTTTGTTCAAAAATTTCGGATGGCCCCTCCCAAAACAATCGGCTGGATCCGCCATGTGGACAGGTCGTATCTTATGTAAGTGGGGTCTTGGTTTTACCTCAGTCGCCATTAGCCAGAGACAGTTAATTTGAATTGTGAGTAGAATTAAGTTGGGATTAATATTGCAGACTTCGTATTTTGATTACGTTTAAAAGAAAATATTCTTACGAACTTCAGTACCAAATTTTTTCATTCGTCGTACGAAATATCACTTCTTGCGCAATGCGTTTAAATCTCTTACCTATTTCTGTCACAGCGTTGTCAAATAAGAGATGAAGTCTGACCACGAAAAGTTGAGCCTTGGCTCAGCTTCGTTTTAAAATTTTCCATTTTCGTGAAGGGAGATATGGAGAGGAAAGTGGAAACGGAATTTGCAAGTGCGTCATTGGTTCTAGAAATTGAACACGTCACCTTGGAATGTAAGAAAATAGCCAAAGAGGTGAAACATCTTAATTCTGTGCGGCAAAGGCAGATGTTTCATTGGACAGGTTACACCCTACGTAAATGGGTGTGTCTTTGTTTTACTTCTTTTAGCAGCCATTGGTCAGAGATAACAACGCCCTCGATAATTAATTTTAATTGAAAATTGGTTTAAGTAGGGTTGCAAGAAAAAGAATGTAAGGCTTGTCATTTTACTTCACCAACTCAATTCGCAACTCCAGAGCTCGAATACGCTTACCTTGCGGTGATTAACAATACTAAAGAAAAAGGTAAAACATTCCGTTCCACGTGTTTTCTTTGGAGAAAATTACAGGCTTCAGTCAGTTTGTGCTGTAATGTAATTTCAAAGGAATAGAAAAGAAAGTTTCCCACAAACACGATGAAAAATTACTGTCATTCATTAATCTTCAAAGCAAGTTATAAGTTACGGCATCTGTTTGTTTTACCGCTTTCATCCGCCATTAGACAGTGGCTTCAGCGCCCCCTAGAGTTTATTGGAGTTGCGAATACAGTAATTGCCGCAACTTAAATCTTTCAGGTCTAAATAAAATAATCACATAAAAAAAATACTGGTAGTACTTTTATTTCATATCGCCAAAACGTTGCTAAACACTCCAAAACATGGCACATGTCCTTTCTTCCTTCTCTACCTATTTTAAGGAATGGACTAGTTTTCTCAAATGATTGACAAGTGTCATTTGTTCGAGGTCGGACTATACCCTTATGTATTTTCTCAACCAGCCTTTAAAAAGCTTCCCTTTTCTTCTTCCTTCTCTCATTTCCGGAAATAAAAAAGAAGGTTTTTAATCACATTTTTCGAAGTTTGTTCTGTCGCGAATAAATATTCTTTGACCAAAACTTGAAGTAAAAACATGAAAAAAAAAAAAAAAAAAAAAAAAAAATGCTTTCTAATTTCAATTCTAAAAGGATGTTTTCCGTGTAAATAGTTTAGATTCGGAAGTTTCCCCCCCCCCCCCCGAGGTAGTTTTATTTTATTTTACCAAGATAAACGTGTTTGAAATCGTACCAAGTTTATTCACGCCCAGGGGTTGCCCACAGGGGGTAGGGGGGAGGAATTATGGCGCAAGTTGCGCCATCTGCATTTGGGGGGATTTTTAAATTTTGTTTATTTATTTAAATTAAATTTATTATTTTATTCATATTTTATTTCATTTACTTTTTTAGTTTCTGTGTCTCTGTGTGTGTATGTCATTGGCATGGTACAGAAATTTTCTAAATAATACTAATAATTAAAAATAAATAAATAAATAAATAATATTAAAAAAAAAAATAAATTTAAAAAAAAGAAAGCTAAAAATAAAAAAAGGAAAGAGGGTTGAGAAAAATGAGGGGGGGGGGGGTGGAGATTTGCGCCATTTAACTTGTGGGGAATGGGCACCCCTGTTCACGCCTCAAAACTTTGAGAGCTGTACAAAAAGAAAAATAATAAATAAATAAAAATGAACATCCAGCATTCAGCTTCATTTGAATTTTGACGTCTTGAATTCAAATTATACTTTTCGCAATAGCGAATTGCGATAATACCCTAATCAATAGATTTCATATTTCTACAAATTGAATGGAATGGATATGACCAAGAATTTTGCACCCGTCTTACTATGACTGGTGATTTTCTAGAATAGGTAATACCGAGGCATGCCTAATTTGAGAAAGAAAAAAAAAAGGTGATTAGGATGCAATGCGATTGTAAACATAAAGACTTTATGGCCGATATCCACCAGTACACTTGTCATAAAGTTTATTTAAAGCACATAACGTTAGGTATTTTTATTTCTAATCAATCTTAAATGATGGAAATTAGTAATTTGAAAATTTTACATTCAGATGAAGTTTTACTTTTTAAGTTCATCTAAGTTGATGCTTTTCCTGAAAAAACGTATTTTTTTTTTAAAGGGGAATGCTTTAAACGCAAACTAAAATAATTTGTAGAGTTTTACATTTAAAGCTGTTTTTGATAAAACCAACCTATCTATTAGAAGTTGATTTACCCATATTTCAAAAAATGTCTCCCTAAGATATTGTTTGAAATATTACTTTATTTCTAATTTTACTTAATCCCTTTACTCATTTTTGTTTGTATAGGGGAGACTGGGGATACTTGATCCCCACTTTAGTTTTCAATTTTTTTCCCTGGTGCAATTATCAGTTTTTTTTTATTTTTTAAAGTACGTGAACAAAGGTAATTTTCTCCTCTATCTGACAGAACTTTTTAGATGAAATTAAACAGATAGTTTCGGTTATATAAATGATATATGATCCCTTCATGAGGGATACTTGATCCCACTGAGAAAATACATAGAATGTTCACTAGATCAGCAATTTATTTATGGATTTCAGTTTTCTACATAATATTTGTAAAAATTAACACTATTTCTAATTTTCTTTATTAAATTATAATAATGTGAACACAAAATACCATTTTTTAGGACCGCTAGTCATCCGCTAGGACATTTGTAAAAAAAAAAAGTACACAACTTTAATGAATTTATGATGCTTTTAATCAGTTACTTATTCTCCAATACAGTTTATTTAATAAATAAAACT
Organism: Uloborus diversus; assembly: GCF_026930045.1. NCBI lineage: Eukaryota > Metazoa > Arthropoda > Arachnida > Araneae > Uloboridae > Uloborus > Uloborus diversus. The sequence goes on along the minus strand of NC_072737.1, from coordinate 20,001,771 downwards.
AACAAAACTTTTACCGTAATGAAGCTAAAATTACAACAAATAAAATGAGCTGATGTGTGCATCACATGACTTCCTTTTACTCCAATTTAATGTCATTTTCTCATTATTGGAAGTTTTAATATGATTCAATAGTTTACTCTCTAAATATCACCAACAGTAACCAAATTGAAACCAGACTTTTAAAAAAAATTTAAAAAATTGCCAAATTTGTCGCCAAGTTGGCGACAAAACTTGGCGACCAAAAGACTTTTGAAATATCGCCAAGTGTCCGCCAAATTATAACACCACTTGAGTTTACATCGAAATTAACAATGATTTCCCCTCAAAAAGGGGCAAAAGACCCCTTTAGAGAATAGAAATGCAACCAAAATGGAAGGTGCACAACTAGACCCCACTAGAAGTCTACGTACCAAATTTCAACTTTCTAGGACATTCCGTTCTTGAGTTATGCGACATACATACACACATACGCACATGCATACGTACATACAGACGTCACGAGAAAACTCGTTGTAATTAACTCGGGGATCGTCAAAATGGATATTTCGGGTGTTTGTACGTTCCTAGGCACATACCCATGTGTGGTCGGGTTGAAAAAAAATCTCAACATTCATTTGGGGGTAAGCAAAATGGAAATTAAGGCCGATTTTTGGGTGAAAATTTTTTCGCGAATACAATACTTCCTTTTTTGTGAAAGGAAGTAAAAATAGGATGACAAGCACAAAAATCAACTATTTGAAACTTGTCTTACAATAATTGAATTAAGAGTTTTATCAGTTGAATTAATTTTAAAAAAGAGGGAAAAAGATGTAACTATCAGTGGACTTATAAAAAAGAAAAGAAAGCCAAGCATATGTTTTCAAAACCTGAAAAGTCAACTGCAAACAATTCGTTTGCTGTAGTTCTTCAAGTTCCGCTCATCTCAACTGAATGTGTGCAGCTCAACACATTTCGTCAATTTTTCAGGAAAAACTAGCTGCGTCGCCCGGCTTTGCACGGCCCACCTCGAAAATAAAAGTTATGTCAAGTGACGCGAGTTCAACACTCAGGCTTGAACCAAAAAAAAAAAAAAAAGTCAGTGAAATTTTGTGGCACATTGCGGAAAACCCCCATAAAGTAAACATTTTAAATCCCCTGATTACAGGAAAAGCCTCAAAACAAAAACAAGAATTTTACCTGTTCATATTCGAGAAAAAGAAATGGCAACAGATCTTTCATCTCAATGATTTTCTTCACGCTGTAAATTTTAATAAAAGCGTTCATCCGGAAAGTTGAGTTGAAGCACTGAATAATAATTTGAATGGAGGAAAGCCTTCGAAAAATAGGGATTTGATTTTGAAATCTAAGAGTCATAATTAATAGTTTTTAATTGATATCTCCGCTAATTATTATCGGAGGATTATGTTAAATAGCCAAACATGAAGACGGGAAGATGACGAATCCATCGATACCTGGTTCGATGGTCAGTTCACTGTCGTTCGGGAGAAGAAGCTTGGACATAGATAGATAGATACTCAGATTTTATATGTATAAGACTAGCTGCGTGCCCGGCGTTGCACGGGCTACCTAAAAAATGTAAGAGCAGTCCAGTTGATGCTTTTGTAGTACACTGACACTAGTTTCTAACGCGTTAAGGAATAAATAAATGCGCGTAAAGCAAGGTTTAACTAAGGTTAGGTAACTAAAAATAAACTGCATGTAAATCACTCATTTACTTTACGACGTGCACGGTCCTCCTCGAAAATGAAAGTTATGTCATGTGACGCGTATTTAACAATCAGGCTTGAACAAAAAAAAAAAAAAAACAGCAAAATTTTGCTGCAGATTACGGCAAAATAATCGAAAAGTAAACAACTTAAACACCCTGATTACAGGAAAAGCCTTAAAACAAAAGCCTAATTTATTAACCGACTTCAAAAAGGAGGCGGTTATCAGTTCATACCGTATGTATGTTTTTTTTTTTTTTTGTTTGTCCACTCATAGCGTCTCACCTAGTGAACCGATTTTGATGATTCTTTTTTTAATGGATAGGGAATGGCTCAACTTAGGTCCCATTACTTTGTTTGACCATATTTGTCCTTTAGAAAAAAAGTTATGGGCAAAAATCAATAAATTTCATGCAATTTCCCTGATTAAATGATTAAATTTAAAACCCATTGTTATGAAAGTTTGGTGCCATATGACAGTAACATTAATAGTAATTGTAAGGATAATTTTGAATGAAGGCTTCCCTGAAGCAAGCATCAAGTTTCTTCAGTGGGATATTTTGATAATCGGGAATCTGGCGCTGTCGTCTCATTTTTGGCATAAATAATTTGATTTTGGTAACCCTGCTGATGTATAGTTACCCTATGTGAATTACCGAAATCTTCCCTTCTTCTGTGCTATTGCTCCATAGTGGGGGTAAACCTAACCTGGAAGCGAAGTGATGCAGTGATCAGGTTCTGCTTAGGCCTTCACAATGCTACCATTTGGTTTGCCTCAACTACACACAGTAGTATTTTTATCGTTATTATCTATTCCAATAACAGATGATCGGGGCTAAGTAAGAAAATACAGGATTGCATATCAAGCAACTTGTATGCTGTGAAATGGAAATTAGTTAGGGAAAACGTAATACTTAAATAGAAATTAACTACACATGAATCCCAGAGAGGAACAAAGATAAGTTTTTAGTGCCAATCGCTTAAAATGTAACGCGTGTTTATAGTTTTTTTTTTTTAGTACGGAGCATTTTTATGAAAAAAATAAGGTGAAGTTTCGTGATGGTAACTTCTTACTATTTCTGAAATACCTACATTTACACTAAAAAGAATGAAATAAAAAAATTTTGAAAAAAAAATAGAACCGACTTCAAAATTGCTCTAAAAAGTGAAAAATAATTTTATTCTTTAAACACCATCGATAATGCTTTTAAACATAATTTTTGAAGTTGGCGCAAAAACGATAGATAAAATCATTCACAGTCGTAACTCAACTATAATTATAAATTTAACCACGCCCAGTTTCTTCACTATCACATATATCATGCATTGATGACAGCATATTTGAATAACGATATAAATGTTTCGTTCGTAACTTTGGATGCTTTTCTGAAAAAAATAAGAACGAAGCATGGTTGCACTGGATTTTACGTTTTGTTTTTGCGCCAACTTCAAAAATTATGTTTAAAAGCATTATCGATGGTGTTTAAAGAATAAAATTATTTTTCACTTTTTAGAGCAATTTTGAAGTCGGTTCAAAATTTTTTTATTTCTTTATATTCGAGAAAAAAAATTGCAACAGATGTTTCTTTTCAATGATTTTCTTCACGCTGTAAATTTTAATAAAAGCGTTCATCCGGAAAGTTGAGTTGAAGCACTGAATAATAATTTGAATGGAGGAAAGCCTTCGAAAAATATGGATTTTATTTTGAAATCTAAGAGTCATAATTAATAATTTTTAATTGATATCTCCGCTAATTATTATCGGAGGATTATGTTAAATAGCCAAACATGAAGACGGGAAGATGACGAATCCATCGATACCTGGTTCGATGGTCAGTTCACTGTCGTTCGGGAGAAGAAGCTTGGACATAGATAGATAGATACTCAGATTTTATATGTATAAGACTAGCTTTTTCCCGCAGCTTTGCTCACGTTAATATAGATTATTTTAATCGATTCAGGTTAATGGTCAACATCGCATATATTAAATCGTTACCAAAAAATGGTTGTCCCCAGTTTCTCCAGTTTCACCGACATTTCAAATTCCCCCCCCCCCCTTTAATATACCAAAAGGACGATTAAATCTGAAAAACGGAGGGGGATGAAATGCCGGCGAAACTGGAGAGTAACCCAAAATATCACACAATATAAATCAGGAAAACATTTAGGAGTAGTAAGGAAGTTAGTACGGGTAATTCTTAAAAATTCCAACTCGAGTGAGTTCAACAATTCTTAAATAAAGTCAAACATTTCCCTTATAATCCCGATCTCCGTCAAATGGTGTCCAGCGCCACGCCAGCTATCTAAATTATTGCTTAGCTTCTTGCCAGAGAAAGGAACGGAGCTATAGTGCCTAGAAAGAGAAGTGTGCAGACCGGCGCTTTTTACCCTGCGATTCTTGAAGACGAATTGTATGAAAACCGCTAGATGGCAGTGCAGTCGAGGTGCACGTTCAATTTCGCGGTGTTTACATTAGTAGACGCGGGATTTTGTTACAATTTAGTTCCGCGTTTCTCTTTTTACTTTCTTCTATATCTAATATATAGAAGAAAGTATTGGATTCGTGCAAATTTTCGAATTTCGAATTTTGACGGATTCGAACGTTTTGAGGTGTGCTGAGTCCATTTCGACCATTTTTGGAAAATGTCTGTCTGTCTGTGTGTGTGTGTGTGTGTGTGTGTGTGTGTGTGTGTGTGTGTCACGTCTGTGTGTGACCAGTTTTTTGTGGCCGCTCTACAGCAAAAACTACCGCATGAAATCGAACGAAATTTGGTACACATATGTGCCCCTATGTGAACTTGTGCCCATTAGTTTTTGGCGCGAATTCCTCCAAGGGGGGTGGAGCAATGGGACGTTTTTCGAGTTACGCGTGCTTGCTATTCCTCAGGAAGTAACTGGCGGAATCAAACAAAATTTGGTCCATATGTTGGTATTAACAGGAACAGGTGCTGATTCAATTTTGGTGTCAATAACTCAAACGGGGGTTGAGCTATAGAACGTTTTTTGTCGTCAATTGTGACTGCTGTATCTCAAGAAATAATGAACGGAATGAAAGAAAAATTTATCGGCAAGTAGCCCTTAGTGGGTATAAGAACTGATTTTATTTTTGTGTCAACAGCTAAAAAGGGGGTAGCGCAATCACCCGTTCTTTTTTTCCATTTTGAGTGCCCTATCTCAAGAAGTAATGCTACGTTCTGGTTGAAATTTGGAATATATGTGAATCCATATGTAAACAGGCTTTGGTTCTATTTTGACGCCGATCGCTCCAAGAGGTGTTGATTTTTTTTTTTTTTTTTGCGAATAAAAATATTTTTATTAATGCAACAATAAGAAAGATAAATCGTAATAGATTGTCGTCTGCGTATTTCTCGTGATTTTAATTGTATGGAAATGATCGGAAATATTATCTCAATGATTTAAAATTTTTAACTGTTGCCATCTTATGTTTGTTAACAAATAAAATATTTGTAATTAATTCAAGCAAGGCTTTTAAAATAACTTTCAATTTTCGCTCTTTGCTTTGCTTTTGCAATAATTCAGACATTGGGATGGTCGTCAAGTTTTTGCATGTGTAATTTTGTTTTTGTTGGGAATATTGCTTCCTCGTCAAGCATGGGGAGGGATCAGAAAAAGGAAAAATATAGAAGAATAGTCTCCACTGAAAATGTGTAATTTCAACAGAAAAAGTTTGACATTAGTACGACTAATACTCACCGAGATATGAAATGCAGCGTTTTGTGACTTTCGCCGTCAATAGCACCTTTTGGGGTGAAATATAGCGGCTAACAAGGATTTAAAATTACAAGTCTGCAAGGAGTGTTTTTTTTAAAAATAAAATATACAAAAATTAAATTATAAAAAGTTTGAAAACTAGTCCGATTTGCCTTATTCAGAGATGCCTGACGAAATGCGTTACAGCGAGGACAGGTTGTTTTCTCTGAATTGACACTAAGTTGGTAGAGAAAAAACTTTTACAGAGGTACCATCCTGCTATCTCATTTTTAAGCCTACTATCTCGCAAAGTTGAATAAATGTGTAAAAGAAGGCTTAAGTGGGTTCAGGACACAAAAATCGTCAAATTTTGAAATTTTTTAAAAAAATCATTTAAAAAGCTTCTCTTTTTTTTCAGCTTACGTTTGAATCTTGTTTCTATCTTAGTTAGAACGAAATATGTAATTATTTTTGTTGCATGTATTTAACTAATATTATATTTAACTTTAAGACTTTAAACGTGTTTTTCTTCATGATGCAATTTTTCACGATTTTTTGCATTCAAACTCTTATAAGTCAAGAACTGATAAAGATAAAGTAATGAAATGTGGAGCATATCTTTTACAAACAGTTTACTTACATTTTTATTCGGCAAAATTGGGGGGAGGGGGGGGGAATCATATTTTTTGCAGTTAAGTATCTTTGAATTTTTCGAAATTTTTCTTCAAATATTTTCTATTTTTTTTATGGAAATAATATTTCTTAAATTGCCGAATAAAAATTAAACCTTAGATATTTGTGCATAATTTTTTGAAAAAAAAATTTAAAATTGACCAAAAATATTTTTAGTTTTAGCAATTTAAAGCAACCCTTTTTTTAAAAAATTATAATAGAATAAAAATTAAAAAAATATATATATATATTTATGCTATCAAAACTCCCTGAACTGTTGTAAAAATATTTTTCAAAATGAGTCCCGGAACCCTTTAAAGTATGGAAAAGTACAAAACGCAGAATCAAAAACGATATTGCTAATTGACTAAACTGACCACTGCTGTAAAACTTTTAATATTTCACGATCGAAAATAGTGACAGCCATTCGTAGCGCTACCCCGCCAAATTCTGTCGCCAATTCCATCCAGTTGGCAGCCGTCCTTTCGAGACCGCGATTCGGGCCGCTGTGAAAGGATAGAGAGGTGAGTTTTCTTTCCCGCGCTTCTCTATTGTTGTTTTTCCTCCGCGGATTTTGTTTTGAATTCGAGCGGATATATATATTTTTAAATAGGTAGAAAAATGTCCTCATGGATTACTCCATAGAAGAGCAAAATACTCTGTAATGTATATTCTATAACTTTGTAATCGTTTTAAGTTTTAAACTGAAACTTGTTCGAATTTCTTAAAGCAAATTCCGTACGTGTACAATACTAAACTTTTATAATGATTTATTAAAGGAAATTAAAAAGTTTTTTTTTTTAATGCCCTGCGAGTAAATTTCTTTCGAGATTTGTTATTACTGCGTTAAATTATCATGAAGATCGATTTTTTAAATAAAAATTGGCAATGTTTAGAATATTTTAAAATTTTCTAATAATTCTCATGCAGGAAGAATATGTTGCTTCTTTTATACATAAACAAAAATTAGTGCTTTTACGTTTTGTTTATTACATAGTTTTAGCCTAACTAATTTCATTAAGGTTATTTTTTTTTTAAAACTCAAGTGATATTGTTCAAGTGCAGATTTTAGAGAATATTTGTTTTTATTTATTTATTTATCTATTTATTTTTATTTTTTTTTTTGGCATTTTGGTCTAAGTAAAGTAAGGGAATGTGGTGCCCAATGAAATAGTTTTGAAAATGGAAAAATTGGATTTTTTTTTTCCTGAAAATACCATTAAATAAAGAAAGCAAAGACTTTCACATTTAAACTTGCTTTGAAACATTTTTTCTTATTTTTGGTAGTAAATTTAAACCTTCCAAAAAACAAACGTTTTTTTCTTCTTTTGGTCAAATGAAAAATAAAATATTTTTCTGAAGAAATATTTTCTATTTGATTATCAAAAAGTTTTTTGACCACAAATGAATGAGTAAAAGAAGAATGAATGAATAAATGAAAGGGTAATGAAACAATAAATGAATAAATAAATTAATCATTTAAATAAAAAAAAAATTACTGAATAAAATAGCGATTGAATAAGGAAATAAAAGAACGATTAAATAAAAAAGGGAATTATTAAATGGAGTAATATGTAAATGAAGGAATTAATAAACGAGTGCGTAAGTAATTTAATAAAATGATTGAATAAGTAAATGAAATGAACTATATGCAATATATCAGACAGCCCGGTTATTGCATGTTGGTCTATGGCACGTCTGGTATATTGCATGCAATTCTGCCTTAGCCCTGGCTTAGGGGCGGTAACTTACTGCTAAATACTGAGAAATGAACCATTTCACTTTATCCCGTGTGCACTTGACTAATTGTACAAAACATTTAAAATAGAAATAAGTTTAATTTTTTATAAATACATATTGAACCGAATATTAGGGGGTCTCAACTAATATTTAAAATATTAATAACAAGAATTTTATCATTTTATAATAACAAAAATACTTTATAACTTATAACAAAACATAATAGGAATGGTAACAATTTTTCAAAATTGTTTGTAGTACTACATGCTTTAATCTTCGGAAATTCATTAAAGATACGAATTTTTTTTGCTTTTGATTTTGCATCAATGGAACTTTGAAATACATTTCCCTATTGTACATTAGAACGTCAAAAATCCAAACTCACTGAAATCCGAACTGAAGTTTTAATAAATTTTTCTTTATATTCAGGGAAAAATGAAAGTTATTATTATTATTATTATTATTTTTTGCTAAATTTCGTTAAAAAGTATGGTCAACTACTGCAACGTTATGTACTTTTTTATGCAGCTTGTTCTCTTCTTTTTGCCTACAAGACCTCTATTTTCGCAACAGTTCGTTCTAGATCCACACTTTTAATTGCAAAAATGGTCAAAAAAAAGTGCAAAGTTAAGATATTTGAAGTTAAAATGAAAATTAGTGAAAAAATACGAAATCTAACGTTTTATACGGACCCTAAGTCTCCTTACTTATATTTAGAGAAAAATATCTTCTGTGAAAAACAGTTCCAGCACAAAAAATTTGAAAAATTTGTGACCAAAACCTCAAGGAGTTTAAAAATTTAAGGGACCGTGCAGCAGAGCCGCAGAGAGCCAAGGCGGGCCCCTTGTCAGTTATGTCGCCGGGCCCCTCCCGCCTCCCCCCGAAAAAAGGGGGAACAAGAAAAAAAGGGGGGAGAAAAAAATGGGAAAAGAAAAGAAAGGGAGAGGGGAAGAAAAAAATTAAAGCTGCTTACTAGAAAACAATTAACTCTGTTTTAAATGCTACAACAGTCAGGGCCGCGCCAAGCCTGATCGGCGCCGTCGTGCAAATGTCTTCTGCCTCTCTTGGCGTTCAGGGAAAATATAGTTAACACCGACAAATATAAAATGGAAAAAATACGTTTAGCATTTAATTTATGGGTCATTCTTCAAAAAGTAATTTTTCAGGGAAAACGCCTTTTACAGCATTTAAACACTTTAAGGACACAATTCATTTAACAATGATTTTTAATTTCATTAAAAATATATCTATTTAAAACTGCAACAATTTTTTAACAATAATTTTTATTTTAATATATTTTTGGTTCACAACATGTGAATTCTCACCTCCGTGGCATGTCACACACCTTGTGTGACTGTTTATGTTGCTTAATAACTTGTTTAATTAAAAGTATATACTTATTTATTGATTATTCCTTTCACAAGTGTCTCAAATACTAATTGTTTAAGTATATTTAGTTTTTTAATATTGTGTTTTAGTTCGTTTTAGTGGGACAAGAAGTCATGTCACACAATAAATTCTCACCTCCGTTACCTAAACACAAAATGCCATTCCTCATTAACACGTGGCAGTAATGACATCAAATTTTATTTTCCATGATACAAGGGAGCCCCCTTGTTTATTTTCAGCCATAGTTGAAGTTGAGAGATTTTTGTCGAAAAACAAAAAGATAGATTTTCGCTTTAAAAACTTAGTATGGTTATTCTGATTTCTCACCTCCGTTTGAATTTCAGGGATGTAAATTAATGTAAAAAAGAAGTGAACATGTTTTCATATGCTTTACATGTGCAGATTGTAGCAACGAAGAAAAAAAAATTCCCTGAAAATTGTATCTATTAGGCCTATATTAATGGAAAATTCCTCACCTCCGTGAATCTCACCTACGTGACAGACCTTATCAATGTCATTATTTCTGAGGTGAAAATAAATGATGGAGGGGAAATACATCAATAATACGCATTCTACCAAAATTATAAATTACCAGTATATCCTCAAATTTACTAAATACTTTTTAACATACATTTGAAACTACTAATTAAGCCGTACAGAGCTTAATATTTTATTCCCACTAATCTTTAAAATAGCTGATTGTTTGCACAATTGACAAAATTACTACTTTGATATTAAATTGGCCTCGATTTTTAAATATTAAAAGTTTTTTCTTTTTTTTTTATTTCCGTGAGCAAGGCATTTTTTTTTTTAGTATGATAATTGGAACTTAGCTGGGCCCGTTGTTTATGGTTACTTCTAGTACGTAACAAAATATGACAACAGGAGCAGTGGCCGCACAACTAGAAAATAGTTTTAGGGGGGCACATTAAAAAAAAAAATCTCTTTTAAAAAGAAAGGTCCAGGGGTTCTCTCCGGAAAATTTTTGAAACTTGTAGTTTTAAAAACGCAGTTTTAGATGGTATTTGGTAGCGATCCTTTATACTGAGTATAAAGGGACGCTAGTATTTGGTGGTGTTATGGGGGAAAATGGTACAAGGGGCTCCGCAGAAATTTGTAGAAGTTGAAACCTTAAAACGCGATAATAGGTCATATTTATTGACGTTAGAACAAGAGATGGACCTGGGGTTCCACCCGATGTTTTTTTTTTTTTTTTTTGGATAGAAATCGATTCTTCCTCTCTCCTCCCAATTTTTCGAAATTAAACTTCCAAAAACGCAATTGTAGACAACTTCAAAGATTTTTATAAGAAGGGATTCTGGAGCTCCCCCTTGGAATTTTTTTCAAAATTAAAGTCCTAAAAACTTAAGCAATATTCTATGATATTAGAGGAAGAGGTTCAGAGGCAATTCGACTTAAAGTTTTTGTAAATCATGTTTAAAAAACCTATTTTTTGATGATATTAAAGAAAGGCTTATTTGGAGGCCGTTGCCCGAATATTTTCTGAAATTGAAATCTTAAAAACGCGATTGTAAGACCATATTTGGTTACATTGGGCGGGCAATCTTTCACGCAATTTTAGATGATTTTCGAAAGCAGTTTCAAGTGATGTTATTTGGTTTTCGGGGGAACCCCCCTGGGATCCCCTGGTCCCCGGGGGAGGGGGATTTTCCCTGGAAATTTTGCAAAATTGAAGATCTGGAAACGAAATTTGAGATGCTCCGTAATGCTCTTGCGGGGGGACAGGGAAAGATTCGGAGGAGCGGCATTTTAGGACTTCCGTACTTTCAGACGAACTAGAAAAAAGAAAAATAATTAAGAAAAAAGAAAAAAAAAATAGGGCGGAGGGGACGAGTAGCTGACCAATTATATGAACCTGTTAAAACTTTTGTTTCAAAGATTTCTTTCTTAACAAAATAAAAGTTTTACCCCAACATCATTATTTTTTTCTTATTAAAATCACTTTGTTTTCCAAAGAAGCGTCTTTTTTTTCTCCTCAATAATAAAGAATATTTTTAAAAAACATTCAACTCAGCATTCTGGAGAGATGGGGCAACCAAAGGGTGCCATGTGACATCCCCCCTCTAGTTGCGCCACGGAACAGGGGGGTACATTATGTTTCTAAATTGAAGGATAATATTGTAGAGGATATTCCACATTAAAATCTAAAACAGAAACTTGCCGGTAAAACGAAAAATTCTTAATTACGGAATCGTTAAAAGGCATTGAATTTAATATCTGAAACAAACACATTGTCCAAAGCTCTTTCTTTAAATCAATACACAAATAGTTGAAGAAAAAGGGGGTAGGGGAATTGAGTAATTATGGTCAAGTCGTTACTTTTCGGAACTAAAAATATAACCTAAATTATTGTCTAAAATATATGTGTATTATGCACAAGTAAATGATATGCAAATGTGCTTACCGTATTTTTGTATGTATGATAACAGAAAGAAGTACGGTACAGTGAAATTGCCACAAACAATAGTTAAAAATCACAAAAAGACATATTGCACAAATTCTAGTACAACATATTCACCGTAAGAACCAAAATGGGTAATAGCAAATTTCTTGCGCTTCGTATGCTCAACCTTGTGAAAATATATTATACCGAAATAGCATTCACGGCTCCAAATATGAAGAAAAATGCAAAATTATGCATCAATTAGCATCATGTGTTTTCACTGTAAACGATTGCACTGTTGAATAACAGCATGTTTAGACACAGCAAGGCAATAATTTTTCCTTTTAGGCAGGCAGCGAGGAGGATTGCTTGTTGGAGGAGCAGTATAATTTCACTGCCACTATTAGATATAATGAATAGTTCAATATTTTTGTTGGAGATTTTTTCCACCCATTTGGAGCATTTTTCATTGGTAGAGCTAGCGCCTTTTTGACTTTGGCGCCGTCGTGCGTCGCACGACCTCGCACATAGGGACGCGCCTGACAACAGTAAATACCAAACATGTAAATTTTACTCAATCTTTACGTTTTCTTTTATATTCGAAGTTTTCTCCCCTTTTTCAATCTTCCTTTCTTTTCTTTTTTCTGTCCTTCCTTTTACAAAAAAGCAAGTATTGTATTCGCGAAAACATTTTCACTCAAAAATCGACCTTCATTTCCATTTTGTTCAGCCCCGAATGAATGTTGAGTTTTTTTTCGACTCAACCACACGTGGATAAGTGCCTAAGAACGTATAGACACGCGAAATAACCATTTATACGATTCCCGAGTTAATTACAACGAGTTTTCTCGTGACGTCTGTGTGTACGTATGTATGTATGTGCGTATGTGCGTTTGTATGTCGCATAACTCAAGAACAGAATGTCCTAGAAAGTTGAAATTTGGTACGTAGACTCCTACTGGGGTGTAGCTGTGCAACTCCCCTTTTGGTTGCATTCGGGTGTTTCTAAAGGGGTCTTTTGCCCATTTTTGGGGGAAATCATTGTTCATTTCGATGTAAACTCAAGTGGTGTTATAATTTGGCGGACACTTGGCGATATATCGCCAGTCTATTGGTCGCCAAGTTTTGTCGTCAACTTGGCGACAAATTTGGAGATTTTTTTTTTTTTTCATTTTATTTTAAATTTGTTTTCAATTTGGCCTCTGTTGGTGATATTTAGAGAGTAAACGACTGAATCACATTAACACTGCCAATAATGAGAAAATGACATTAAATTGGAGTAAAAGGAAGTCATGTGATGCACACATCAGCTCGTTTCTAAAAGAGCATGTTTGAAAATATACGATCCGACCATTTTTTAAATAACTTGACAAAGTTTAATATTTTTAAAAAAATATTTTAATCGGCGCGCAAATTAAATTTCATTTTTTATGCTTCTGCACATTACATCACAAGTGATGAAATGCCATTCACAGATCACAATATTTAATTCGCATCTTTACTCACATGTGTTGGCAACGACGTGGTTTTGCTAGCAAGCTTAGAGCGCAACATTTAATTCGCTTCTTGATTATTATAGCGTGGAAACGCGGTAGACAGATGCGCCAAAGGACATTATTTCTGACGTCATAAAGACCACGCATTATTTTCAAAATCGGATATTTTAAAAAATGAACTTAAAACCAAGCGTTGGGGAAATGAAAGTTTTTTGTCGCTTTTTTTTTTTTTGCTTATTCTATCAATTTCAGTGACTAAAAGTAGTACTTTTGACTGAAGGAAACAACCCCATTTTCAGTTATGAAAATTTCCTTTTTTAAATAAAATCGGAATAAATAAATAAATTATTTATTAATAATAATGTTTTCAGCAAAAAAAAAAGATAAAAAAAAAGATAAAAAGCACTTTTTGAAATGATTTTGAAAAATTTCGAAGGGGGTTTGAACTCTAAAAACCCACCGCTTGAATACGGCCCTGAGTTTTAGCAAAGACCATTTCTAGATTCAAAAGCATTTTAAAGCATTTATGCGTTAATTTAAAAAATAAGTGTTGAAAAAGTCTTGAAATGTTCTGCTTCACTTTCTGAAGGCAATTCAAAGTTCTTGATCCCGACTATGCCACCTTGCGGTGATTTAAGAAATTAGCCAAAAAAGGTAAAACTCTTTGATTTTGCGCGGACAAGGAAGATATGTCGTTGGACAGGTCGTATCTTATGTAAGTGAGTGGGTTTTGGTTTTACCTCTTTCTAAGGCCCCTATATATACGAGCCGACGCATCAGCTTAAGATCAGCCTTTTTGGATCGGAGCGCGTGTTTGAGTGGTTGTCTTTTCTGGCGAGTTATCGCGTTGGTGATTGTTCACTGCAAGCAATTATTAGCGGCACGTGAATTGTTTATTAAATAAAATGTTATTTTCTGCAAATTTGGCGAAATCCGAAACTTTGCTGTGGTAACCCAAGCAGCGCAACAATGAAAAATCCGATCCAAAATGGCTAAACTTAAGCTGATGCGTCGGCCTATCTCTGTAGCGGCTCAACCTCTTTTAGTCGCTATTAGCCAAACACAGCGGCGCCTCCTATAGTTAATTTGAATTGTGAGTAGAATTAAGTTGGGATTAATATTGCAGACTTCGTATTTTGATTACGTTTAAAAGAAAATATTCTTACGAACTTCAGTACCAAATTTTTTCATTCGTCGTACGAAATATCACTTCTTGCGCAATGCGTTTAAATCTCTTACCTATTTCTGTCACAGCGTTGTCAAATAAGAGATGAAGTCTGACCACGAAAAGTTGAGCCTTGGCTCAGCTTCGTTTTAAAATTTTCCATTTTCGTGAAGGGAGATATGGAGAGGAAAGTGGAAACGGAATTTGCAAGTGCGTCATTGGTTCTAGAAATTGAACACGTCACCTTGGAATGTAAGAAAATAGCCAAAGAGGTGAAACATCTTAATTCTGTGCGGCAAAGGCAGATGTTTCATTGGACAGGTTACACCCTACGTAAATGGGTGTGTCTTTGTTTTACTTCTTTTAGCAGCCATTGGTCAGAGATAACAACGCCCTCGATAATTAATTTTAATTGAAAATTGGTTTAAGTAGGGTTGCAAGAAAAAGAATGTAAGGCTTGTCATTTTACTTCACCAACTCAATTCGCAACTCCAGAGCTCGAATACGCTTACCTTGCGGTGATTAACAATACTAAAGAAAAAGGTAAAACATTCCGTTCCACGTGTTTTCTTTGGAGAAAATTACAGGCTTCAGTCAGTTTGTGCTGTAATGTAATTTCAAAGGAATAGAAAAGAAAGTTTCCCACAAACACGATGAAAAATTACTGTCATTCATTAATCTTCAAAGCAAGTTATAAGTTACGGCATCTGTTTGTTTTACCGCTTTCATCCGCCATTAGACAGTGGCTTCAGCGCCCCCTAGAGTTTATTGGAGTTGCGAATACAGTAATTGCCGCAACTTAAATCTTTCAGGTCTAAATAAAATAATCACATAAAAAAAATACTGGTAGTACTTTTATTTCATATCGCCAAAACGTTGCTAAACACTCCAAAACATGGCACATGTCCTTTCTTCCTTCTCTACCTATTTTAAGGAATGGACTAGTTTTCTCAAATGATTGACAAGTGTCATTTGTTCGAGGTCGGACTATACCCTTATGTATTTTCTCAACCAGCCTTTAAAAAGCTTCCCTTTTCTTCTTCCTTCTCTCATTTCCGGAAATAAAAAAGAAGGTTTTTAATCACATTTTTCGAAGTTTGTTCTGTCGCGAATAAATATTCTTTGACCAAAACTTGAAGTAAAAACATGAAAAAAAAAAAAAAAAAAAAAAAAAAATGCTTTCTAATTTCAATTCTAAAAGGATGTTTTCCGTGTAAATAGTTTAGATTCGGAAGTTTCCCCCCCCCCCCCCGAGGTAGTTTTATTTTATTTTACCAAGATAAACGTGTTTGAAATCGTACCAAGTTTATTCACGCCCAGGGGTTGCCCACAGGGGGTAGGGGGGAGGAATTATGGCGCAAGTTGCGCCATCTGCATTTGGGGGGATTTTTAAATTTTGTTTATTTATTTAAATTAAATTTATTATTTTATTCATATTTTATTTCATTTACTTTTTTAGTTTCTGTGTCTCTGTGTGTGTATGTCATTGGCATGGTACAGAAATTTTCTAAATAATACTAATAATTAAAAATAAATAAATAAATAAATAATATTAAAAAAAAAAATAAATTTAAAAAAAAGAAAGCTAAAAATAAAAAAAGGAAAGAGGGTTGAGAAAAATGAGGGGGGGGGGGGTGGAGATTTGCGCCATTTAACTTGTGGGGAATGGGCACCCCTGTTCACGCCTCAAAACTTTGAGAGCTGTACAAAAAGAAAAATAATAAATAAATAAAAATGAACATCCAGCATTCAGCTTCATTTGAATTTTGACGTCTTGAATTCAAATTATACTTTTCGCAATAGCGAATTGCGATAATACCCTAATCAATAGATTTCATATTTCTACAAATTGAATGGAATGGATATGACCAAGAATTTTGCACCCGTCTTACTATGACTGGTGATTTTCTAGAATAGGTAATACCGAGGCATGCCTAATTTGAGAAAGAAAAAAAAAAGGTGATTAGGATGCAATGCGATTGTAAACATAAAGACTTTATGGCCGATATCCACCAGTACACTTGTCATAAAGTTTATTTAAAGCACATAACGTTAGGTATTTTTATTTCTAATCAATCTTAAATGATGGAAATTAGTAATTTGAAAATTTTACATTCAGATGAAGTTTTACTTTTTAAGTTCATCTAAGTTGATGCTTTTCCTGAAAAAACGTATTTTTTTTTTAAAGGGGAATGCTTTAAACGCAAACTAAAATAATTTGTAGAGTTTTACATTTAAAGCTGTTTTTGATAAAACCAACCTATCTATTAGAAGTTGATTTACCCATATTTCAAAAAATGTCTCCCTAAGATATTGTTTGAAATATTACTTTATTTCTAATTTTACTTAATCCCTTTACTCATTTTTGTTTGTATAGGGGAGACTGGGGATACTTGATCCCCACTTTAGTTTTCAATTTTTTTCCCTGGTGCAATTATCAGTTTTTTTTTATTTTTTAAAGTACGTGAACAAAGGTAATTTTCTCCTCTATCTGACAGAACTTTTTAGATGAAATTAAACAGATAGTTTCGGTTATATAAATGATATATGATCCCTTCATGAGGGATACTTGATCCCACTGAGAAAATACATAGAATGTTCACTAGATCAGCAATTTATTTATGGATTTCAGTTTTCTACATAATATTTGTAAAAATTAACACTATTTCTAATTTTCTTTATTAAATTATAATAATGTGAACACAAAATACCATTTTTTAGGACCGCTAGTCATCCGCTAGGACATTTGTAAAAAAAAAAAGTACACAACTTTAATGAATTTATGATGCTTTTAATCAGTTACTTATTCTCCAATACAGTTTATTTAATAAATAAAACTAACAAAACTTTTACCGTAATGAAGCTAAAATTACAACAAATAAAATGAGCTGATGTGTGCATCACATGACTTCCTTTTACTCCAATTTAATGTCATTTTCTCATTATTGGAAGTTTTAATATGATTCAATAGTTTACTCTCTAAATATCACCAACAGTAACCAAATTGAAACCAGACTTTTAAAAAAAATTTAAAAAATTGCCAAATTTGTCGCCAAGTTGGCGACAAAACTTGGCGACCAAAAGACTTTTGAAATATCGCCAAGTGTCCGCCAAATTATAACACCACTTGAGTTTACATCGAAATTAACAATGATTTCCCCTCAAAAAGGGGCAAAAGACCCCTTTAGAGAATAGAAATGCAACCAAAATGGAAGGTGCACAACTAGACCCCACTAGAAGTCTACGTACCAAATTTCAACTTTCTAGGACATTCCGTTCTTGAGTTATGCGACATACATACACACATACGCACATGCATACGTACATACAGACGTCACGAGAAAACTCGTTGTAATTAACTCGGGGATCGTCAAAATGGATATTTCGGGTGTTTGTACGTTCCTAGGCACATACCCATGTGTGGTCGGGTTGAAAAAAAATCTCAACATTCATTTGGGGGTAAGCAAAATGGAAATTAAGGCCGATTTTTGGGTGAAAATTTTTTCGCGAATACAATACTTCCTTTTTTGTGAAAGGAAGTAAAAATAGGATGACAAGCACAAAAATCAACTATTTGAAACTTGTCTTACAATAATTGAATTAAGAGTTTTATCAGTTGAATTAATTTTAAAAAAGAGGGAAAAAGATGTAACTATCAGTGGACTTATAAAAAAGAAAAGAAAGCCAAGCATATGTTTTCAAAACCTGAAAAGTCAACTGCAAACAATTCGTTTGCTGTAGTTCTTCAAGTTCCGCTCATCTCAACTGAATGTGTGCAGCTCAACACATTTCGTCAATTTTTCAGGAAAAACTAGCTGCGTCGCCCGGCTTTGCACGGCCCACCTCGAAAATAAAAGTTATGTCAAGTGACGCGAGTTCAACACTCAGGCTTGAACCAAAAAAAAAAAAAAAAGTCAGTGAAATTTTGTGGCACATTGCGGAAAACCCCCATAAAGTAAACATTTTAAATCCCCTGATTACAGGAAAAGCCTCAAAACAAAAACAAGAATTTTACCTGTTCATATTCGAGAAAAAGAAATGGCAACAGATCTTTCATCTCAATGATTTTCTTCACGCTCACATACATTTTAATAAAAGCATTGTTGCGGAAAGTTGAGATGAAGCACTGAATAATAATTTAAATGGAGGAAAGCCTTCGAAAAATAGGGATTTGATTTTGAAATCTAAGAGTCATAATTAATAGTTTTTAATTGATATCTCCGCTAATTATTATCGGAGGATTATGTTAAATAGCCAAACATGAAGACGGGAAGATGACGAATCCATCGATACCTGGTTCGATGGTCAGTTCACTGTCGTTCGGGAGAAGAAGCTTGGACATAGATAGATAGATAGATAGATAGATACTCAGATTTTATATGTATAAGATAGATTGATTAAGCATATTACCATTTCACTCTAGAAATCTAATTTTGCATTCCATCCGCTACTGGGTCTACATAATGGGCAATTCACTTTTTTGTTGTAAATCTAACTATAGCAAAATCATTTTTTTCCCCTTCAAACAAAGATTTGATAACGAATAAATACCTTTGTGCTGAAGATTCAAAAAATCAGTAATCCAACGTCATTAAGCACAAAAATTGCAAAAAAATTGCAGACACGTGTTTCGGTGTTACAAGGAACACCTTTTTCAAAAAAAGGTGTTCCTTGTAACACCGAAACACGTGTCTGCAATTTTTTTTGCAATTTTTGTGCTTAATGACGTTGGATTACTGATTTTTTGAAAGATTTGATATCTATTTCCATTTGTTCAAGCTCATTTGGCTTTTCAGAACATAATTCATAATAGAGTTAGTTTATGTTTAGATCTTTGATGGGTTACAAGTGCGAACTGATATTTTAATGGTTTAGCATATTTGCTGCATACATTTTATCATGTTAACACGGATTTGAATGTTTAAAGTTAATGTCAACTAATTGAACAACAGTTATATTGCTTTCTTTGTTTATATTGTCATATGGATACTTGATCCTTGGGATCATGTATCCCTCAAAACGAAGGGATTAAGTATCCCTAATATGCGATTTTTACAAACATACTTGTTCTATTATTAACAATCAGCGGCAATTTACTAAAAATATGTCTCAATTATTAAAGACTGTCTAATGTTTAACATTACACTTCGGTATTTTTTTTTTTGAGTTGTATGTAGCAGATAATGTAAACTTCAGTATGCTTTCTAAAAAAAAGTTGACCTTGACACATTCATATAATCATTTCTTGAGCTAAAACAAAATGGCTGGAAAAAAAATGCTGCCAGTTTTTATGTACAAGTATAACTTTAATATAATTGTCAAGTTTCAAATCTCTACTTAATGATTTTGGTACAATTTTGGCTGTGGGATCATGTATCCCCAGTCTCTCCTTGCTATTTTTGACGAGATTATATTCTAATGGAAACTTCTTTCATGTTATTGTTTTATCCAAAAAAGTTTTTCGGGATATTAAAAAACGTTATATACACCGCATAATTTTAAAATTGAAAAGTTATATTTGCATAGAATTTAAAATCAAGTATTCGGAGAAATATTGCAAAACACTATGCATTAATGTAATAATATGAAAAAAAAAAAGAAATTTTAATTAAACTTTTTCTGAATCAAACAGTTTCAACTAAATCATTTATTTAGCTTTATTTCTCCATGAAAAACAAGTCATGTATGCTTTCAGTCAGAAATAACAGTTGAAATGTCACTCTTCTTGCGTGTAAATGCGTTTTCTGAAATTCTAAATCGCATGTATTATTGTTGCAAAATAACTTTATAACGGTTGATGTTTGAGGAGAAAAACAATGAACATTCTGTGTTTTGTGTTAGGATTTTGTTTAAGAAGCATCGTTTTTTTTCTCACTTATACCTGTGCAAATGATTGGGTCAAAGTTATGTGAACTATTTTCCCCTCTTCCAAAAGATTTTGATAGTTAAAATATAGTTCAACCGGTGATCCCTTTCGACAGGCAAATTTTTCCTGTGGTCCCCTTTATTTTTTTCCGTGGCCACAAGGGGTCCATATGCCCTCCGTTGAGAAGCCCATCTCCGTCCAACTTTTGACTCAAATACTTTTTATAACACTGGCATCCAAGAATATCACTTCACTATGTTTCGTAATACTTTTAATAATACATGTCGTCTAAGCCCATGCTAATGCTATCATCTGCAACAGGGGTGCCCATAGGAGGGGATTACGGCGCAAGTTGCATCATCAAAATTTTTGGGGGGATTTTTAAAATTTTAAAATTTATTTATTTAAATTGTTTCTTGGTTTATTTTTAATTGAAACTATTTATTTTATTCGTTTTATTTTATTCTGTTTATATTTTATTTCATTTATTTATTTATTTTGTGGTTCAAAATTACCGGAAGTGACGGTACAAGTTCAAAATAAAACTAACGAATTCTAATTACCCTTTAAAATAAAGTTGAACATAAAATAAACGCGAATAATACCTAATATTTCATATATATCCATCCAAGATATGCTGAGTTAGATAAGACATTGTCTCATGAGAAAGTGTGATGGGGGAATTCTTCATCTTCGCTCGATAAAAGATGAATCCACAGCGGCCGGTTTACCCCGAGTTTTACTCACCTTGGAATGTGGCGGAAGTTAACGATCTTGGGAAAGGGCAAGACTATTTACATTTTCCACTTGGCAGAATTATGATCTTGAAACATCTTTATCTTCATTTCCCTTTGTTAATATTTACCGATGCTAAAAGTTTCTAAGATACCCGATTTTACTTTTTCCGGTTTTTGCAAAAATTTTCTTTTTGGGTAAGTTTGAGTTTTCTCTTATTTTTATCTTAATTAAATACCCGGAATATATTTGAGTACCGTTACAGACAGTGATGGCGATTTGAGGGGGGGAGGGGGCAATAGCCCCCCACCTTTTTATGGTTTATTTATTTACTTTATTTTCCAATTAAGAACCTAAACTAGAAATAATTTTAAAAAAGCAGAAGTGTCAAAACTTTCAAATCATAATTATTTGTTTTACTTTGTACATCAGTTTACGAAACATTAATCAGCAAAATTTTTGCTTCCTTTTACAAAAAAGGAAGTATTGTATTCGCGAATATTTTTTAACTCAAAAATCGGCCTTAATTTCCATTTTGCTCGCCCCCGAATAAATATTGATTTTTTTGCAACCCGACCACACGTGGATACATGCCTAAGAACGTGTAGACACACGAAGAATCCATTTTGACGATCCCCGAGTTAATTACAACGAGTTTTCTCGTTACGTCCGTATGTACGTATGTATGTGTGTATGTATGTATGTGTGCATGTATCTCGCATAACTAAAGAACGGTATGTCCTAGAAAGTTGAAATTTGGTACATAGACTCGGAGTGGGGTCTAGTTGTGCACCTTCACTTTTGGTTGCATTCGTATGTTCTAAAGGGGGTCTTTTACGCCTTTTTGGGGTAAAATCATTGTTAATTTCAAAGTAAACTCAAACGGTGCTATAATTTGGCAAACACTTGGCAAGATATCGCCAAGCGTTTGGTCGCCAAATTGGGGACAAATTTGGCGCTTTTTTTTTGAGCAATCACGATTGCTTATTGCTTTCATTTGACTGTTTTGGCGTGCTATCATTTTATTTTCCCACCGCCACTCTCCGCACCATCACCGTCGACCGGCTCCTTACGATGCTGCTCTTATAGCGAAAGCCGTCTTCAGGTTGCATCCATGTCCTATACACAGGCGCATACATACACAACTACACACACACATGCACACACACACACATACACCTACACACACATACACACACGCATACATACAGACACTTACACATACACACACACATGCACACAATTACCCACACATTCCTGCCTGCACACAGACACAAACACATACCTCCCCCCCACACACATTCATTCACACAACTACCCGCACATTTACGCCAGCACAAAGACACAAACCCACATGCCAACACACACATACACATACCCCCTACACAAACACACATACCCCCCACACACAAACACACGCCTACATACACACACTCGTGATTGCGAAAAACATAATTTGAATTCAAGATGTCAAAATTCAAATTAATTTTTTTTTTTTAATTTTTAAATCTGGTTTCGATTTGGCCATATTTAGAGAGTTAACCAATGAATCACATTAAAACTGCCAATATTGCGAAAATTTAACCGTACCTATAAAACGTTTTCTTTGCCTCGGTTCGCAACAAACTTGGGGTGAAAATATTTAAAGTGTTTCTTTGCTCACTCCGAGGCTTTAAATTGGAGTAAAAGGAAGTCACGTGATGCACACATCAGCTCGTTAGTTAATGTATTCATTGTTTAGATATTAGCAAATCAATTTTGAAACTAAAACAAGCCATAAATGCTTTATGAAATTATCAGCAAGTGGTTGTGACAGCTGAAAGCACTTTGGGGTAAAAAATGCAAGTCTCATTCATGTCTGAGTCTCTGAGTGTTTTCTTTGGGGAAAGTTGTGTACATAATTCATCAAAATCATAAGAGAAACGTTAGTCAAGCTGTTAAATTTGCATCAATTACAACTGTTATGCTCTAAAAAGCTGCCTCAGCAAAATTTTGTACTTTGTTTTCCTCTTTTTCTTTTCTTTTTTTTGCTGCCGCTAAAATTCCTATGGCTTTTAGTTGTCGTTTTTTTGTCCCCCCCCCCCACTTTTCAGTTCCAATCGCTGCCTCTAGTTGCAGTATTTCATACCTTATTTTTACCGTCTGTTGCCCATTTTTTCATTTCCTGTAGAAAAAAACTGCTTGTGCGCACAGAATGTTACAATACAGAAATATATAATAATTAATAAGAAATATAATCTTTACTAATAATAAAGCTGAAATTCTGGATCTCTGTCTGTCAGGATGTCTGGATCTCTGTGACGCGCATAGCGCCTAGACCGTTCGGCCGATTTTCATGAAATTTGGCACAAAGTTAGTTTATAGCACGGGGGTGCGCACCTCGAAGCGATTTTTCAAAAATTCGATTTTGTTCTTTTCTATTCCAATTTTAAGAACATTTTCCCGAGCAAAATGATCATAAGATGGACGAGTAAATTACCAAGTTATCATAACGTAGAACCGTAACATCGCCAATGGGCAAGCCAATTGGCGAGAAATTCACCATACATTATTTGTAAATGTGCAGGCGAACCAAAAGACCTTTTAATGTTTTACTACGGGCAAAGCCGTGCGGGTACCACTAGTTTAAGAATAATGCAGTACAATACAACCTCGTTTATCCGGACTAAGCAATCCGGTAAAACGAACATCCGGATAATATGGGTAATAAGCTAAACAAATTCTTAAATGAGCTAACGTCCCTTTTATTTCAGCAAAAAATGCTTTGAACCAAAATTATTAAGGATCCGTTTCGCGCAAACACTTCATCTCACTAGTACTATTATGAACGCGAAAGTTTGTATGTATAGATGTTTGTTACTCTTTCACGCAAAAACTATTGAATGGGTTTTAATGAAACTTTACAATAATATAGCTTGTCTTACACATAGCCTATAATTTGTAAAGATATTGTGTGAATTGTCCAAAACATCTAAGTGTCAAGTAAGTAGGAAAATATACTGCCATTCTTATATCGTCGGCTCAGAGCAACAGTAAGACATCAAATCCCAGGAATAATA
This sequence comes from Uloborus diversus, assembly GCF_026930045.1. Taxonomy (NCBI): domain Eukaryota; kingdom Metazoa; phylum Arthropoda; class Arachnida; order Araneae; family Uloboridae; genus Uloborus; species Uloborus diversus. Next base: position 19,977,828 of record NC_072737.1, on the reverse strand, counting down.
CTAAGATATTCTACTGTTGCTCTGAGGTGACGATATAATAAAAACTTTTTAGTTTCTGGTTTTATATGAATTACGTTGCGTATTTGAGGGGTTTTTTTTGAGCAATCACGATTGCTTATTGCTTTCATTCGACTGTTTTGATGTCCTATGGTTTTATTTTCCCACCAGCACCCTCTGCAGCACCACCGTCGACCGGGTGTCGCACTTCACGATGCTGCTCCTCTAGCGAAAACCGTTTCCAGGTTGCGTCAATATCCTACACTTACACGCATACATACACGCACGTACACACACACACAAACACATACACACACATACATACACCTACACACAAACACACACTCAAACACATACACACACACGCGCATACATACAGACACCTACACATAATACACACACGCCTACACACAACTACCCACACACTCATGCCTGTACACAGACACAAACACATATGCCTACGCACACATACACATTCCCCCCCCCCCTCCACACACACAAACACTCATACACACAACTACCCAACACTCATACCTGCACGCAGACACAAACACACATGCCTACACACATACACATTCCCCCTACACACAAACACACATACCCCACACACACACACACTCGTGATTGCGAAAAACATAATTTGAATTCAAGATGTCAAAATTCAAATTAATTTTTCTTTTTTTTTGTGCGAAGGAGCAGGATTTTTCTTTTGTATTTGCAAAGCGGATTTTAATTTAAAAAATACTTTATTTCTAGGTGGAGCGGAATGATCATTTTGTGCAAATTGCGTTGCGTACTTAAGTAAAATTCATATTTCTACTGGGGGTAGGATTTTCTATTTTTTCTAGAAAAATTTCTGTTTTAATTACGTTCTTTTTCTTCGAAGAAGAGGGGGAGACGGCAAGGTTTTTGTTTAAACGTTTTAGTTATTATAAAATTATTATTAAGTAAAAACAAAAAACCCGACTGCGTAAAAAACCAAAAAAACTAAGAAGAAAAATAATAGTTTAAAAAACTAAAAAAAAACACGGTTTCGTAGCAAAAGGAACTAAAAAATGAAAAATAATCTTTGGATGATAGTAGTTGACCAATCACTTAATTTTAATGTAATACAAAAAGCCGTGGGATGCTGTCTATTTACATATTTGCATAGACAACAAATGGAAGAAATTCAAGACAACTGATAAGAAGCCCCCCACGCTTTTTTGTATTACATTAAAATTAAGTGATTGGTCAACTACTATCATCCAAAGTTTATTTTTCACTTTTTAGTTCCTTTTACTACGAAAGCGTGTTTTTTTTTTTTTAGTTTTTTAAACCATTATTTTATTTTTCTGTTTTTTAGTCTTATGTTGGAGAATTATCAGGCAAAATTGCAATTACTTCTTTTCGTAAAAGTCTTAGTTGGGACTTAATTGACGAAATTATTTATAAAACGAGTGCGAGGTAATATCTTAAAGTTAAGACAAGGGCACCCCGATGGGAAGCTACTGTGAGTCATCGATGTATGTTTGCGGAAATCATATTTATATTACTTTGAAAATTTGAGATGCATTTGAATAAAAGTTTTGTTCAACAATGGTCTGATCAGCAATGAATTTCCAATTGAAGGCTCACCTAAATTTTGGCATGAAATTAGTTAAAAACAATTATATTTCATGTTCTAATTACCTTGGAACATTGGAACAAATTTTGTCTGATGCAGAAAAATTAAAGGTTTTTGTAGATATTTTTAAATAATTTTTGCGAGCATTTTTTAATGTTTTTTTAAATTTTTCCTTTTTCACATTGTTGGATTTATGCCAAAATATTGATTAAAATTGGAGGAAACTAACAATTAAAAGAGTTAATTAATTAATTTGATTATAGAATATTGCATTGTCATCGAGTCTGAGGTCGCGCGCCAAATTTCAAAAGAATCCGATTGCAGGAAGTGGGCGAAACTTGAGCTGCAAGATTCCGTTACAAGATACATACATACATACATACATACAGGTGAAGCTAATAAAAGCGTGTTAAAAAATATAAGCCCATTAGTATGTGTTTAGAATGTTGTTAAGTACTACTGAATAACTGCACCATTGAAATAGTTTTATATTCGATGCACACATAAGACAAATCTTAAATTCAAAAGCCGAATAGAAGGATCAACAGTCAGGGCCCATTCCAATTTTACGGGGTTTCTTGATTTGTCAAAAAACAATGGGCCCCGACTGTTGATTTCACATAGGAACATCACTGAGTCACATAGGAACAAACGTACATGCATACATAGACTCATAAACACATTACCCTCCTTTGCGTCGCGTACGCGCAGTCGGGTAAAAAGATTGGACTGCTAATTGATTGGAGTTCACTTTGCTGGCAAATCGGCTGAGTTTCGGTGGCTTGGTCACTTGGCGAGCTGGGCAATAAACATTGGTGGATTATTTGACATTTTAAAGCAACTGTTAATGTAACTTAATGCTTTTTATTTTTTTGGAGAAATATTTTAAACTGTAAAGATATTTCTACTGTTTTTTTTTTTTTAAATTCTATGTTGAGTGCGGGAAGGGAGGGGATTTTCATGTATCCAAGGGAAAATTTTTAAATTCTTATCACGGGCATCGCCGTCATTTATAGTTCAGCTTCACTGGTCAACAAAAGAATAACGTACAGGGAAAGCAAAAAAGCAAGTTTGTACAGAAACTTAAATACAATAGATTGCGAAAAAAAGGGGGGGGGGAGGCGAATTTGCAGATACTGCCTTTTGCCTACCCACGGCAGTATTATACTGCAACTATCACAATATAATATTTGATCATGGGATTTGTTCTTTCATTTTACGTTTTCTCAAAAGAAAATTTATATTTTAATAATAAGCGATTTTTTTGTACCAAATTGCGAAATATAGCAACACAAGTACTTTTTGAGCATTTTCTAAGACCGGTGTTACCGTATCACCGTCGAAAAAATACCAAATTCCGGTATCGCAATTTCGGTCCGGTATTGCAATCACTTCTTTCATATAATGAAATCAAATGAATAGGTAATTACTTTTACGATGAAATATATAATTTTACACGAAAAAAAAAATCATACTGAATGAAATTTAACAATGGAAATCCTCTTCGTAAGCAGTTTTAACCGCATCATAATATTAAGCAATGCAAACGATTGGCGAGAAGCGACCGACAGGAACTGACGTAAACGTGACAGAAAAAGCTTCCTTATCTTGTCGCTAGGTGTGTGCTGTACATACTCATCGAAAACAATGATTTTTCTTGCGTCAGAACAATAATTGAGAGACTTTCATTGCAGCGTTTTTATTTGTGTTGCGAAAATTGGTTGTTATTTGTTCTAAACGTATCTGGGTATTTCAAAATCTATTCATGTTTATTTATGTAATGGTAAATTACTACAATTATATAAACGCTTTATTTAGCAGAGAGAGAGAGAGAATGCATAATTTACAAAATTTGCAACATACTATTTATTAAAAAAGGAAAAAAATAAATAAATAAACCCGTAGGTATTATAGGTCTTGCTCAAAAAAGTTAATGACCGTGATGAGCTACAGGCGTACATTTAACTTTTCGGCAAAGTTTAAATAAAATAGTTTTTGAGTTTCAAGCACTTTTTTTTTTGTTTGAATTAAGAAAAACATAGTCTGATTTGACTATGCAATGGCCATCTACTTTCCGAACAGGAAAAACGCGTCGTTTACAGAAGATAGAAATATTCAGGGTGTTCCGTTTTAACCTGCAAGACCTTTATTTTTGCAACCGTTAGTCCTAGATGCATACTTCCGATTGTAAAAATGTTCGAAATCAGATGCCGTGTTAAGATACTGAAAGTTTGAAGCAAAAGTAAAAATGAGTCAAAAAATACAAAATTTAACTTTTTATACGGGCTCTAGGTCACCTATACTATTACTGACACAAAAAACTTGACATTTGTGCGATTAAAACTAAAGGAGATATTCCTTTTAAAGTTTTAAGGGACCATACAGAAGATGAGATTGGAACTTATCGCCCTTGCAGAAGACTAACCGATTGTCAAAGTTAAAAAAAAAAAAAAAAACAATAAAAAACAAGATATTTATATTTTTCATTGCTATTCAAAGAATCTTGCAAATGTTATGCCATGATACGCAAAAACACGCTGCAAAACCTCGAACAATTTTAAAAACCACACTCTGCACACATATAGTTTTAAACACTTATTAACCGCTATATTTTCCTCCCAAAAGGTGTTATTGACGGCGATTGTCAAGTGGTTTAAGTCACAGAACGCTGCGTTTTAGATCTTGGTGAATATTGGTCGTATTAATTTCAAACATTTTGTTTTGGAATTGTTTTTCAATGGAGATTATTTCCCTAAACATAAGTTAGAAGACTTGGGGCCCGTATAAAAAGTTGAATTTTGTATTTTTCAACTTTTTATTTTTACTTCAAACCTTCAATATCTTAACTCTGCATCGGATTTTGAACATTTTTGCGACTGGAAGTATGCATCTGGGACTAACGGTTGCGAAAATAAAGGTCTTGCAGCTTAAAACGGAACACCCTGTATATGTAGATATATCAGCGGCGTTAATAGCACGGTCGGTAATTGCTGTCCCCCCGAGCATGGAGGGAGCACCTCGAAGCGATTTGGGCGTGAAAATTAACACAGCATATTGGCGAGAGATTCATCCATTATTTGTCAATATACAGGCGAACCAAATGACCTTTTAATTTTGTACTACGGGCAAAGCCCTGCGGCTACCGCTAGTACTGCATAAATTTACAATCCGTGCGAGAGCTGAAAACAAAAAAAATCTTATTTGCTGCAAGAGCATGCAGGAAAGCTGTAATCGCAAGAAAGAATATTTTTGTCGTTCCCATATGCCACATATTTTCTTAACCTGAAACCAGAAATTTCCAAAACAATGCAATGTTCAATGATAATGAAAAACAAAAAGTTATTTATAAGCTCCAGTAGAATGAAAAGAGTCATTTATTTGCTGCTCTTTCGTTTTTGACGTTTAGTAGTCTTGGGAAAACTTTAGAACCTGCATGTCCACTGATGCAGCCCGAAATATGGAGATTTACAATTTTTGCTGCCTGCCTCAGTTGAGAAAAAAAAGTTCTTTAATGTGAACATACTATGCGGAGTGTGCATCACATGACTTATTTTACTCCAATTTAACTTCCTTTAACTTCCCTTTAAAGATAATAGTGCCTCGGAGTGAGCAAAAGAAAACACTTTAAATACTTCCATTCCAAGTCTGTTGCGAACCGAAGCAAAGAAAACGTTTTATACAGATAAATTTTCCCAATTTTGGCAGTTTTAATGTGATTCAATGGTTAACTCTCTAAATATGGCCAAATTAAAACCAGATTTAAAGAAAAGAAAAAAAAAACGCCAAATTCGTCGCCAAGTTGACGACAAAACTTGGCGACCAAAAACTTGGCGATATATTGCCAAGTGTTTGCCAAATTATAGCACCGCTTGAGTTCACATTGAAATTAACAATGATTTTACCCCAAAAAGGTGTAAAAGACCCCCTTTAGAACATCCAAATGCAACCAAAAGAGAAGGTGCACAACTAGACCCCACTTGGAGGCTATGTGCCAAATTTCAACTTTCTAGGACATAACCGTTCTTGAGTTATGCGAGATACATACACACATACGCACACACATACGTACATACGGACGTCACGAGAAAACTCGTTGTAAACTCAGGGATCGTCAAAATGGATTCTTCAGGTGTCTATACGTTCTTAGGCATGTATCCACGTGTGGTCGGGTTGAAAAAAAAAACAATATTCATTCGGGGGCGAGCAAAATGGAAATTAAGGCCGATTTTTGAGTGAAAAATTTTTTCGCGAGTACAATACTTCCTTTTTTGTAAAAGGAAAAAATAGGTACGCGAGAGAAGGAATCTCATGTCGACGCTACAATACTAACTTGTGCGTTTACTAAATAACACATATTTTTACATAAATATATTTAAGGAATTAACACGTTCTAGTACTTGATGTTAATAGTTAAATTCTAAAAATATGTTTCATCCAGGAAACTATGATTTCAGTTTTTTTTTTTTTTTTTTTTTGCATTGGCGTGCAATGGACCAGGAAGCTGTCGGTGTTGGTGTAAAGTTACAGCAACATTCTATAGCACCAGGGAAAGTCTCAAATGTAAATGGCGATCAACAACGTTTTGACGCACAAAATTAGAAGATTATTGCATACACGTGTTGCGAGGTTTCAGCGAACCATTTTTTCATGTCTTTTTATCCCAAAGCTCACTATTTGCATTGAAAAAGAAGTTCCATGTAACCTCAAAACACGTGTATGCAATAATCTGATAATTTTGTGCGTCAAAATGTTGTTGATCACCATTTACTTTTCCAACACAAAGGTATTTATTTATTACTAGCTTACTTCCCGGTGTTGCCCGGGTGCTTTTTAATGCAACATATCTTTTGGATAATCAATTGAATGAATTCTATCTAAATGAGAAATATAAATGAGAAAAAATACATTCACAACGCTTTCTAGGCTCAAATCTTCGAAGTACTTTAATAACACAGAAAATCAAGCATTTGCCTAAAAAGTAGCATCAACTTAAAGCAAAAAAGTATGAGGAATATTGTTTGGGCTCTGTAGTGTTCACTGGCACGTTGTCTGAGGTTGAATCAGACGGGTGGTACGTAAATTGTCTTAATGCAAAGACAAATGATTGTCTTTTGCACATCTTGTGGGACAACCTTTTAGGTGATGCTTCGAAAGAAAAGCGTTGTGCCGCCTTTGTAGGTTTTGTTTTCCCCAATACATCAAAAAATGCAACAGTACTTTTCACATACATTTTATTAGAAAATAAATCATTGAATGTTTCCTTAGAAAGAGTCGTGAGCTTACCAAAAAATAAAAGTCAATCCCTATTATCAGGCACAAATATATACAAAATAGTCTTCTTGGACCCGGTTACAATATTTTCAGATTAATTTAAAATCATCCTCAATGTAAAAAAGCTAAACAAATAGTCCTCCCAACAGAAAATAAAGAATTCAGTCAGTGTTGTTAACAGACGACAACACTCCGTTTTACGGATTTTTTGGCGGTGTTTTTGAGAATGTAGGTATCAAGTGAAAGGTTATTTTGTATGTTTTCAGGCAAGCACATTTCGCAGAAAAAGTTTTCTTAACTTAAAATTTTTTTTACCAAATGTGTCTGCTCTCTCTTGCCATGGTGATTTAGTGCCATGCCATAGAGTAAAATTGGATAAGTGTAACTTGCCTAAAAAGACGCACGTCAGCTACATTTTATTTTCTTATATCGACGTCAAATTTCTATTTTCGTTGGTAAAAATGACAGTTAGACAGTAATATTAATGGCTTGTAAAGATTTAAAATTTGTCAAGTCTTAAGTTCTAGTTCAAATTTTTTTAAGACGTAATACTTGCCGTAAATGTTATATATGATATCTCACACTGATGCAGGTAGAGAGAACACGTATTTAAGTTTGTTGTTTTAGACAGAGTATTCCTTAGAGAGCATCAAAATTTTAATTTAGAGGGATACAATCGTCGTGAGAGGTGGGAATGGGTCCACTGACTACATTACAGTCATCATTTTAAGGTAAGGTAAAACATTAAAATTTGGAAGTAAGTGGACGTGAAGTTATTGAACGAACTATTAAAAAACCGTCAAAAATTAAACTGCGGAAAAAAGTAAACTGAGAAAAAAAGTAGGCGTGTGCATTTTGGTCACTATCCGTGTTAGATTTCTAATCCATAAATTTAATTCAAAACTTTCTCCTAAATATTGTTCTTAGTCCCCCTCCCAGCAGCAAGAAGAATTAATTACATTTGTGAGTGAAACCAACCTTGAGCAAGTAACATAAAGCTATCTGTATTGAAAATAGTTATATCTCACATACATTTACAGCACTTAATCGTCCAATGAGGTTACACGTGAGATACAAAGCGTTTCACCTTTCCCTATACTGTTTAAGAGAGTTTAAGCTATTACAGTAATTGTCCATTCATATGTCACAGCACTTCTTCAATGACGGGTGAAATGCTTAATGGTAGCTACAAACTTTCAATATTTTTCGATTGTTTACAATAGCAGCTATCGAACTTAGCTTTTTAATTGGGAATGCAGCTTTTTTCAACATATTTCACGATGAAGAAAAAACTTCATATTGTGGAGTAATATTTCGTCATGCCTTTAAATAGCAATCTCTGTGTGTCCAAAGTTGCATCATACCTGCTAAACAGATATAAAATTATTGCTAGTCGGCCAAGATGCTTCATCAGATGTACTATTACTCCGAGCGTTAAGGTAATATAACATTTCTAATGAATAAATTTGTTTACATAAAAAACGTAGCATTTTTTTGCAGTTTAAAACAGTTTAAATATAAATTAATATTTATTTGCATTTTTTCAAAACTTAAAACTCCAACCCTCCCAAAGTGTCTGAATTCCGTCGAATTATATTTCCGTGTGATTTTGCGGGTAAAAAAGGTGCACAACCTTTAATTTTAGCGCATATTGGCAAACCTAGTACGGTAGCTTATGTGCATGTAAGAAACCTCATGACCATCCACCTCCCCCTTGAAAAACAAATTCCAGATGCGCTACTAAGCACAAATATGATTATTTTGCAATTTATTTGCGAAATTAGTATTTTTTACTCTTGTTCTTTGTTAGAACTCAGCGATTAAACTTAGTTGAACCGAATTAGGTACAGAACCGACGTAAATCATGGAATAGTATAAAGAACATATGCAGATTGGTTTTAAGGACCATCCAACGTTAAATTGTTGAAGCTTGTACATGGATAATGAATGAATTATTGATATCGAGTTGGTTTTGATATTTTCTGGGCTGTTCATGTTGGAAATACTGATCTATAATTTCGGCAACGGAAATTCCAAAAGAAAGCATACAAAGTAAGAAGAACCGTCGAAGATCGCAATGCATTCCTGCTTTGAAGGATGCATTTCAAAAAACGCTTAACAGCAGCATTTCGATTTAATTCGGGTTTCTTGTCAAACATGCTTTACTGTAGTCACGAATCGGCAATAACGGTCAACGTTGAGAATACCTTTAGTTTTGATTGCATTTAAAATATTTCCTGGTGGTTATAAGTTGCAAATCATTTTTATTAGCTTGGAATCAAATTTCCTAAATTTAACGACAGTAGTTAATCTTTGAAGAAACTTCATCTAGTGCAGTTTATTACGGGCTTTTCATTAAGACTAAATTCATAACTATACACAAATTCGTTCGTGTAGAAAAAAGCACTTTAATGACTCAAAATATGAATTTAGACCATTTTGGTCTTTTTAAAATTTCGAAAACCAGCCTATATGAACTCCTGAGCAACAATATATCTTTGTATTAAATATGGAAGAAATCCGACGAAAACTGGATTTGTAAAAGGAACACACACTCCCAAACACCCACAAACATACATATTCTTTGATAGCCTGGAGCGACTTCTATTCAACCGAATTAGGTTATTGGTTACAATTGAACTGAATTACTTAAAGATTCGACGTAAATCAAGGAACAGTATACAGAAAATTTACACATTGCAAATTGATTTGGTAAAGATCATATGAATGAAATAGATGTGGTTTAAATAACAGTATTCTAATGCTGAAACAGTCGAAGATAGTACGTCTATCTTGAATGTAATATTAATACCTTACTAATGTCTGCATTTTCTCTGCTATTAACGTAGAAAACACTGATAAAAAATTCACGCAACCCTTACTATGGTGGATTTTTTAAATAAACAATAATTAAAAATTACAATTTAACGGTAGCATTCAAATTAAGTAAAATCATGGGTAGCATCAATGGATCCCTCGGGCTACGAAACGATGTTCAACATTATTTCGCCTATCTATGGCTCTCTTACCAAACATGAGTTTCGCTTGTCGCTAAGAGACATTGACGACCGCTGTTTATGATACTTTTTATGTTAATTGTGTTTAAAATATTTCCTGGTGGTTATAAGTTGCAAATCCTTTTTATTAGCTTGGAATCAAAGTTCCTAAATTTAACGATAGCAGTTAATCTTTGAAGGAACTTCATCTAGGGCAGTTTTTTACGGGCTTTTTATTAAGACTCAATTCATAACTACACAAAAATTTGTTCGTGTCGAAAAGAGCAATTTATGATTAAAAATATAAACTTGAACCTCTTCGGATCTTTTTTAAATTCCAAAAACCCGCCTATATGAATTCCTGAGTAACAATTTACCTCTGTGCCAAATTTGGAAGAAATCCGACGAAAACTGTGGATTTGTATAAGAAACATACACATATACCCACACACCCACAAACATGCATCCATTTATATATATATAGATTCAAATGTGCTTTATGGCCGTAGTGGCTCGTGGGATGCCAACAATAGATTTTTTGAGCTCTAATAACTCTTAAGTTCTCTATCAGACAATATGCACTCTAATGTTCTAGGATAAAATTCTACTGATAGAGCTGCAAGGAAGAATGAGTTCCTGGTGGCATCGTAACATATGTATAAGTCGCAGGGACTGATTTACGGCAGGGCATTCGGGGCCCGGCCCCGGGCACCAAAGGAAAGAGGGCACCAAATTTATGTCATCAATTTTTTGGGGACCAATGTTCGGGGCCTCTAACTAAAGGGAACAAAAAAATTTTGTCATTTGACAATTTTTTTTATTAAATGAAAGCATATTAGCCAATTGTTGTAGTGAACGATCATTTTCGCTATTGAAGAGAATTAAGTGTCCTTTGCGTACTCTCATTTCTGATGGTAAATTATCTTTATTAGCTCTGTTATCAATAGAAGGAAGTTTGACCTAAAACTTGATTATGAGGACATTATAGATGAATTTACTACAAGAAAACAAAGGAGAAAATATATAAATCATTGAGGCGCAGAAAGCACATTATGATTTACCTTCACCATTTGTATCATAGTTTTTCCATCTGCAACTGTAAAAAAATTTTAACATGAAAACTATAAATTTATTTTAGATTTATATTAAATGATTTCTTTGCAAAACATCTTAATTATTAACTTTTTTCGTATGAAATCGGTATTTTAAAGTTTTTTTCTATCAAAATAATATCCAACACTTACCATCATATTTTTTGTGTGTGTGGGGGGGGGGTGCCACCATATTTGTCAGTGCCCGGGGCACCCAGTTGTGTAAATCGGTGCCTGTACAAGTGCGATCTGAAAATAACCGAGCTTTTAATCTTTACTAATAATAAAGCTGAAAGTCTGGATCTCTGTGACACGCATAGCGCCTAGACCGTTTGGCCAAATTTCATGAAAATCATCACAAAATTAGTTTGGAGCACGGGGCGCACCTCGTCCTTTTTTAAAAATTCGATTTTGTTCTTTTTCTATTCCAATTTTAAGAACATTTTACCCGGCAAATTATCAGAACATGGACGAGTAAATTAGCATAACGTGGACGAGCAAATTATCATAACAGGGGCGAGCGAATGAACATAGCAAATTGGCGAGAAATTCATCATCCATTATTTGCAAATATACAGGCGAGGCAAATGACCTTTTAATTTTTTCTTCTACGGACAAAGCTGTGCGGGTACCGCTAGTGATAGTAACTACAAGCATGGTAATATGTTTTAAAGAATATTTATTCAAAATAGAATTCATTTAACTCAATACAACGTTTTGAACGGTCAACCAATTTGTCCATAGACTTTTTAAAATCGGTTCTGGAATGTTCTTTTGCACCTGAGCCATGCTGCTTGAATGAATGGAGCATCATCGTTAAAAGCTCTTTTCATTGCAGTTTTCATTTTCGGGAGCAGAAAATAGATTTCTATCCTCGATCCGAGACCCAATTTAGATATTGAGAGGCCCTAGGCCAAATACTTTTTGGTGTCCCTGTAGAGAAACTGTACAACTTCAGCCATTCGCTAAAGCAATTTTAGCCGTTTGGGGGTCAATAAAAAGCAGGGCCCTAGGCCACGTCACGGCCTAGTTGACCTATTCAATAATTAGACCTTGCCTCGATCACCTTCCGCATTCACATGGTCTATCACCGTGTGATTATTTTCAGTCCCCGAAACTGAAAACTGCAACGAAAGGAGCTTTTCAGGATGTTTCAGCCATTCAACCAGCCGTAACACTGGTGCTAAAGAGTATTCCCAAATCCTAATTCAATAGGTCTATGGATAAATTGGTTGACTGTTCAAAATGTTGTATTGAATTGACCCTATTTTAAACAAATATCAGCTTTAAAAAATATTACTATACTTATGTTATTCTATAACTATAAAAACGGTTTTTTAGATCACACTGTGTATGTTCCATAAATTCTTTTCTTTTTACAGTTTCTCTGCCCGTTTATGCTTTTAGTCTAATCAATCTGATTTTCGTGCCGCACAACATCTTACCCACCAACCCCATTCCTAAATTCCAAGACAAATTACCTGACTGAGATCTTAAAACCAGAGAGTAGAACCGAAGATCAAAAGTACTGGGTCATTAGTCAACCAACTCCATTAGCAACGACGAGTGTCAAAAAACATACCCAAATCAGTTCTTACTGCAGAGCTAGGGGGGGGGGGGAGGCATTCGGTCAAAAGTAACATTAATAGTTGGGGGTCAATGTTCAACATTTCCGGAAATTCATTGTTCCATTCCCGGTTCGCCCGTACATTAAAAACGAAACAGATAGCGGGAGGCGGGGGTGGGCGGGAGATAAGGTGTTGGTTCTCTGGAAGAAATCTCCCGGGGAATCGCGTCTGATGGAGATGAAAAACGACTCGGCATTCCCACCGACCTATTGTGTTTTTGGGACAAAAGCGTAAATCTTTACGATGCAGAGAGCTTTATCTTGCGTCTTCGGTGCACCTACCTGCGGAGGGGGTCTGCTGCTGAAGATACCTAAATCCAGGAATCTCTGTTCCAGATTTATTTTTCTCTGATGTGGATTCATTTCTAGAAAAAGTCGAGATTAGGCAGGTTGCCAGAATTTTGTTGTTTTGCGACGATAACCATTAAAGGAATGGATAATTTGGTATTAAGTCTACCAAAAAGTTCCGTTCTTTTATGAAGAGGAAGAAAAGGATGCAGTTTTTAATGCATCTAACGATCGTTACCGTACCATGTAAATTCTATCTTCTTGCGAGCGTGGAGACAATTTGTGGGTTTCTTTTTTGAAGAACGACTTCTGTTTGAAAGTGAAGAACTCGAGTAGTGCTATTTTGTCAGCTTCTTTATTTTTGAGATTTTCTCCACAATTTTGTTTTTAAAGTGGATAATACCAATAAATCAGAAGGGGTAAGGCCTGGAGACTATGGCGGATGTCTACTCTCTAGACCGTTTCTGTATTTAACGGTCTTATTATAATTATTTACGGGAAAGACAGGCTATATCCAACCAAAAATCTGCACCATTTGTCAACCTCAATCACGTGCTTTGCTTAGAGAAGAACACATTGGTGTCAAGCAGACGATCTATTAAATAACGTTTTTTTTTTAGTCATAAGACAATCCCCAAAAGGGGCATAGCGGCAAACCTTCCGAAAACCTTGCTTACTTTCGGTCTACGTATTCCGTGAACAGAGTTTAGCTCTACGAATCTCCAAAACTGTCGTGGCGTCAGACTGTAGAAAATTTGCCATTCTCTTACAATAAGTAGTAGGTGACCCCGTAACTGACGAAATCTTTGAAATCAATTATTATATTTCGAGGACAGTTATTAATTTCACTGCCCATTAATTCTTTGTCATAGATTTCCGAAAGTGTTTCAATCAATATTTTTAGTTTTTACTAAATATTATTACGAATAACCTATCTTGCAGCCTCTATAAAGATAATGGAGTGGTTTCCAAAATTTAAAAGTATTTTTTTCTGAAAAAGCATGCTTAAAAACATAGGATCTGACCATTTTTTAAATAATTTGACTAAGTTTAATATTTTCAAAAAATTACTTCTATCGATGCGCTTTCATTGTTTACACTTCTGCCGATGACATCACAAATGATGAAATGCCATTAACTGTTGCTATTCGCAGAACGTAATATTTAATTTGCTTCTTTACTCACGTGTATTGGCAACGGTATGGTTGATAGCAAGCGTAGAGTGCAATATTTAATTCGTTTCTTGATTATCATGATGTGGAATCGTGGCAGACAAATGTGCCAAAAGTACATCATTTGTGACGTCATAAAGGCCACGCCTTGTTTGAAAAATCGGGTATTTTGAAAAATTAATTAAAAATTAACTGTTGGGAAAATTAAAGTATTTTCTGGGTCCATGTTTTTTTTTTGCTTATTCTATCAATTTCAATGACTAAAAGTGGTACTTTTGACTGTAGGAATCAACTCCATTACTGTTGGGGGCCGATTGCGCGAACTGTGCAATTATGCGAGTATACCATCAGTCTCATTCTTTTTTAGGATTGAGCATGCAAAATTGAAAACATCACACCAATGTATGAGAGAGTCAAATCTTGTGAGAAGAGTGGAAAATCGAGCGGGGGGGGGGGGATTTAATGTCTAAGCCTCGATAAAGAATAGAAAAAAAATGTACTCGCACAGTAGTTTTAAAAATATATCTATTCACAATTTTGCTTAAAAGATTTATTTTCTGCTGTGAAAATACCAGTTTCTACCGTTTCAATGCAGTCAGAAGCATATCTAAAGTTGCTCTTCCAGTTGTCCGAACTAGGTTCGATTTTGATAAGATCAGATAGTCGGCGGTTTAATGTGAAAACATTCAAATAACCTTCAAAATTTAAAAATAGCATTAAAAATCGCAGGAAAGTGTTTTGGGGTAATAACTTTTCAATGGAGAAGTCCAAAACACTTTGCTTCAATGCAATTTTTTCAATGCATAGAAAGATTTTATAAATGAAAAGATATTTGAACAAAGCTCATGGCGCAACAAACGCAAGTACGTCATTTTTATTGCTATTTCCGAATCGTAAACAATTTGTGATAGGGTGTCAAATTTAAATTAACAAATTAACTACAAGTAAAATGCTTAACAATATACAATAAACTACACGTAAAAACTTTCACAAACAGCACCATGAATCATAGATACTTGTTTTGTGCTTATCAAGAATCTCTTTTCAATGTAAGTGAGGAAAAATAAATAAATGAAATCAAAGGTTTTTTTTTTTTTAGTGCTGAAAAAAGTTTTTTTTAATCCTGAAACATATATCTGTAGTTTTTATTTTATACATTTCAAAAGTTGTTTAAATGCTTTTAACTTTTCTCACAACCGAAAGTGCTTCTAAATTGCAGTCATTAATGCATTTATAACCCTTTAGTTCACGAGCGGGATTTAGTTCCAAAAATTAACAGAGAGTACTCATTATAATCAAAACTTCAGAACGTCACAAAAATTTATCGAACTATAAAACATACTCTCCTAATCACGGATAAACTCCCTAACCGAAACGCTCCCGTATTTGGAAGAAAATTTCCTCTCGACGGTTTAACCATAACCGAAATTATTAACTAGAACCTTTAAGGGAATGTTTTTATTACCACCCGTCAAAAGTTTTACTAACATATCAACTCCAGAATCGCGAAATTTTTACGATTCCATGCGCCCTAACGCTCCGATGGGCACAGAGACTGCTGAAATATCAGCTGCTATATGAACGATTCTGTCTGGAGAGGGAGGGAAATGGGAAGGGGGGGGGGGGGAATCCACAGATATGAGCACCGAGAATAGAACGCTTTTCGGACGGTTCGATGCAGGGGTTTAGAAGAGGAAAGAGCGCCCGTCGTATGGGGTAGTTTTGAATATCGTCTGCTCCCGACGCTTCACCTGTCTGAAATCATGTGATCCAGCTATGATAGGACTTTCTGTTTCAAGTAAGATATTGGTTTTGTGTTTTTGGTGGAGCTGTAATTTTTATTTTAAGACAGTCATGATATGTGATATTTTTTAAAAAATCACATTTGATTGCATTGTTTTCAAAAACTCTGTCGAAAATCACCTGTTACAGCAATTTTTCAGCTTAATTTTCTGTTTAAAAGTATTTTATAATTCTCACCTAAAGTCGAAGTTGAATGCATATTGACTTTTTTTTAATCTAATGCAAGTGTTAGTAAATAGAAAAATTTAGAAAAAATAAATAAATAGAAAAATTTAGAAACAAATAAGTAAATAGAAAAATTTAAGAAAAATAATTAATTAAAGAGAAATGAAAAAGTAAAGAAATTTGAAGGAACTGATTCAAATAAAACTAAGGATAAGGACTAATTTGAAAGATGTTGATTGGTAGGTTAGCCGGAAGTCTAAACAGAAAAATTATGAAAAAAAAAATTTTTTTTTTGAAGTCTTAATAAGCAAAAAAGTAAAAAATAAATAAATAAATAAAATAAATAGAAAATAAATCAACAAATAAAATAAATAAAACATAAATAAATAAATAAACTAAATAAATAAAAATAAATAAATAAAATTCATAAAACAAGTAAATAAGTATACATGCAAAATTAAAGAAATTTGAAGGAACTGATTCAAATAAAACTAAGGATAAGGACTAATGTGAAAGATGTTGATTGGTAGGTTAGCCGGAAGTCTAAACTGAAAAATTATGAATATATATATATATATTTTTTTGAAGTCTTAATAAGCAAAAAAGTAAAAAATAAATAAATAAATGAAATAAATAAAAAATAAATCAACAAATAAATAAATGAATAAAAATAAATAAATAAATAAAAATAAATAAATAAATAAAAATAAATAAATAAAATTAATAAAAAGAGTAAATAAATATAAATGCAAAATTAAAGAAATTTGAAAATAACTAACTAACATCTTCCGTCTTGAGATCCTCGCTAGAAGGGCTGTTCTGCCGTGGGCAAGAAAAGAGCAGTAACTGCAACCTTTTTCATTTTTCAATTTTTTGCACTTTTATCATCTATTGTACTTTAGTTTTATTGTAGAAGCTTGCTTATTTGGTTTCCGCTAAAAAAAAAATTAAAAAAAAACGCGGAAAAAACATCTAATTCCAATGTTTCCCTATTGTTAGTATGGAATCCAAAGGGTCATTATACAAAAAACGTAGGTTTTTGAAGTTGGAATTCATGAAAAAAAAAATCTTAAATTTTTTTTAAAAGTTAATTTATATTGTTTCTTTTAGGCACCTTTTTACTCTCACATAGTTAGTCACATTCTTTATTGGTTATTTTGTAAGTTTCTTTTGTAGTTAAAGTTTTGGATGTGAACGGAGGGTAACGGATAGAGTAAATGTATATTTTAAATGTTATATTTAAACTTTTCATTTAAATAAACATTGCATCTTGTATGAGGAACACGATTTGAACTGATTAAAATGTACACATCTTTCTTAAAATGGATTTTTAAAGAAAGTTGTATGCTCCATTTCTGATTGTATATCCTCCATTACATCTATACTGTAACGGAGGATACAGAAACCGGAGGATACAAATACTTATGTTTTGCTATGCACATTGTGTTGATTTATGGATAACGCAACATGTTATTTAGAATTTACTTTAAAAAAGTGATTCAATTTTAACCATAAAAATTTTTTTGTTCACAAACAATTCTTTCCTTTTTAACTCAAGAACGGAGGATACACAAAGTTAAGGACCTATTTGACTTCAAAGTGAATAATGCTGAAATTATTTCACACCAAGTTCTTTAGCTTCACCATGAAGACCCAGAGTTGAAAAGGGCTAACTTGTGATTCTAAACCTCTGTAATGAGCTGCCACAGTACTGCCGTCTATAGGAAATTCTATTACTGAATTAAATCCTGAACGGAGGATACAACGAATACTGTGACAGTGATTCAAAAGATTATGAATGCTATATTTATTTTTATTTTATAACATAATTCTTTTAACCTATTAAAAAAACGTCATATGACTCAAATTTCACTATTAAATGTTTTATATTTTTTTGTATTGAGTAAATAAATGAAAAAGTACATGGGAAGAAATGCGTTGGGACATGTAACGGAGGCAACAAGTATCCCCCCGTTCAGTGAAAAAACATTTTAAAAAAAATTATAACATTATTAATTTGTACTGATCATTTTCAAAATTTGTTATATTTTTTTAAATCTCATAAAAATGTGTTTAAAAATAAATATTTTTGAAACTAACCACCCTGGACCTAAAAAAGCGCGTTTTTTTTTTCTTTTTTGCAGAATGACCCCAAAACGCGTTTCTTCAAAGATCTCGAAAATCCATTTCTGGAGATACTGCCGTTTACCTGCACTAAGAAGTGTCAGTCAAAATGATGTCATCCACACACAGGAGACAGCTTACTGTGTTTTGGATATGACAGAACGTCATTGTTTTAGTTTATTGTCATTGAAAGACATTTTCTCAAGAAATTTCGTAAAACATCATCACGTATGTCACAACATTTACCGGTGGATGAAGCAGTTTAAGGACACGGTCAATTTGTGTTGTTTCGTAAGAAAACCAGCACAGGGCAGAAGACGAACAACAGCCAAAAGCGAAGTGGTCGAAAATTTCGTGAATCATTTTTTGCGAAATGGGGAAAATATGTGTCTGCCTGTCTGTTTGTCTTCTCTTTACCCTCCCCCCCTTTTAATATATTTTGAATGAATAGTCCTATTCGAAAAAACTTTTTTTGTTCGAAAGGTCTCGGCGTAAATATTTCATTCCTATATTTCTCTTTTTGATTTGACCGATTTGATCAATTGATTTGACCGATTTTATCTTTTTGATTTGATCAATTTTGAACAGTTCAAACGAATGTAACATTAGCGTCTGCGGGAAAATTTAAGATGAACATGTGTCTCGAACTTTTAAAAGGTGGATTTGCTTCAAACACGCTTTGTCGAAAAAAAGCTCTTGGTAAAGAAGATGTATAGAAACAAAAATCTATTTTTAATTTAATTATTTTAAGAGCATCTTAAAACAGTTTTTTTTTAAACATTGATGCCTACGGGACAAGGTACCGAAATATTGGAGAAATGGTGCAGAATCAGAATATTATATTCACTTTTAGTTTCCAGAAATAGGAGAAAAGTTATTAATAACAATCAAATTACCATCTCTCGTAGACTTAACATCACAAGTCCGAGATACATATGACTGAATAAAAATAATATGAGTTTAAAGCAAAATATTTTAACCAGGGTGCGGAGTTGAACTCCAATTCCTTGAATTTTACGGCCTTTAACTCCTGCACCCCAAAATTAGTCCGATTCCGACTCTGACTCCACAGCTTAAGCAGAAATGGACTTAGGGAGAAAATGACCGAGTCACACATACTCTTGGAATTTTAAGGCCTTCGACTCCGACATTATTTTACCTTAAAATCAGTGCCGGCTCCGACTCCACGACTTCAACTCCGACTTCACAGCCCTGATTTGTACTGCGAAAAAATGCTTTTTGAGGTGATTTTCTGTTGTTTCCACTCTTAAGTCTTAATTAATAGATTGTATTTTCGGCAACGGGAAATAAAAGGCAATTCAGGGTGCTTTATTTTTTGAAAGTAAGAAAGAGATGTGTTGACGGTTTAATTTTTTCCGAAGATTGTTAATTCACTTATTTTCTAAAGAATTTTTTGTTTTGTTTTTGTAATATTTGGCAACGGAGGAAAAATAAAACCAGAGGCTCTTTATTTTTACCCGAAATAAAGAACAACCGACTATTTTTTTACGGACAAAATGTATTTACTTTGATGCGCGTTTATTTATTTTTTTTTTTTGTTTGTTTTTTGAAAACGATTAACTAATTTTTTATTGAAACAAAATAAATTTTATTGAAAATAAATTGTGTTGAAAGTAAAATTAATTGAAACAAGCTGCATTGTTTAAAAGCTGCTTATTTGTTCCTTAATAGATTTTTTACGAATATATTTCATCAGATGAGAGAGGCATACTTTGTTTTTAGAAATCAGGGAGCCTTAAATGTAAGAAAGACATGTTAGGCATAATTTGCAATATTAGCTAATCAAGAGAATATTCACCCCAGGTGTTAGAAAGTCGATGTTGGTAATCGGGGAAGTAGACTCGTTTAGCTTCGAATGAAACTTCTTTTTCACTTATGCTTATAGTCGTTATGAAATCATGAAATGTGTTTCTCTTGCACCTCATATTTTATCATGGAGTGTTAAAAATTGGTCTTTTCCTCTTCATATTTATTCATATTACATTTTCGTTTATGAAATCGTAAAAGCGTTTCTCTTGCACCTCATATTTTTTCCTATTGCCCTCGTTCTATAGAATCATAAAAACCGATTCTTTTGCACCTTGTATTCTCTTTCTGGAGTAAGGAAACGCGCTTCTCTTGCACCTCATATTTTTTCCTACTGTCCTCGTTCTATAGAATCATAAAAACCGATTCTTTCGCACCTTGCATTCTCTTTCTGGAGTAAGGAAACGCGCTTCTCTTGCACCTCATATTTTCTTCCTGGAGTAAGGAAACGCGCTTCTCTTGAACCTCATATTTCTTCCTGGAGTAAGGAAAGGAGCTTCTCTTAAACACTTATTTTTTTTTTACGTATGCCTCTCGCTCTATGGAATCATAAAAAGCGTTTCTCTTGCACCTCATATTTTATCACGGAGTGTTAAAAAATTGGTCTCTTCCACTTCATATTACTCTCTTGTTTATGAAATCTTAAAAAGCGTTTCTCTTGGAACTCATATTTTATTCCTGGAGTAAGTTAACGCGCTCCTCTTGCACCTCGTATTTTCTTCCTGAATTAATTAAACGCAATTATCTTACACCTCATAATTTTTTCTATGACTCTCATGCAATGGAATTACAAAGAGCGATTCTTTTGCACCTCATATTTTCTTCCTGAAGTAAGGAAACGTGCTTCTCTTGCACCTCATGTTTTTTTCTATGACTCTCATGCAATGGAATTACAAAGAGCGATTCTTTTGCCCCTCATATTTTCTTCCTGGAGTAAGGAAACGTTCTTCTCTTGCACCTCATATTTTTTTCTATGACTCTCTTGCAATGCAATTACAAAGAGCGATTCTTTTGCCCCTCATATTTTCTTCCTGGAGTAAGGAAACGCGCTTCTCTTGCACCTCATTTTTTTTTCTATGACTCTCATGCAATGGAATTACAAAGAGCGATTCTTTTGCGCCTCATATTTTCTTCCTGAAGTAAGGAAACGTGCTTCTCTTGCACCTCATATTTTTTCTATGACTCTCTTGCAATGCAATTACAAAGAGCGATTCTTTTGCCCCTCATATTTTCTTCCTGGAGTAAGGAAACGCGCTTCTCTTGCACCTCATTTTTTTTTCTATGACTCTCATGCAATGGAATTACAAAGAGCGATTCTTTTGCGCCTCATATTTTCTTCCTGAAGTAAGGAAACGTGCTTCTCTTGCACCTCATATTTTTTTTCTATGACTCACGCAATGGAATTACAAAGAGCGATTCTTTTGCACCTCATATTTTCTTCCTGGAGTAAGGAAACGCGCTTCTCTTGCAACTCATATTTTTTCCAATGACTCTCGTTCTATAAAATCATAAAAAGCACTTTCTTTGCCCCTCATATTTTCTTCCCGGTATGAGGAAACGCGCTTCGCTTGCAACTCATATTTTCCCAGCTAACTTGAGTTCTCCTGGATCCTAGGTACCTGATGAGGGAGGGTCGTCCGCTGGTGCTGCTGACGCTGGTGCTCGTGAGGACCGCTGGAGACTCCTACAGGAGACTCACAGCCACCCTCCGACGCTCGTCTCCCAGGACCTGGACATGGACCCCGGGAAGGCAGGTCAGTACTTTCCCTTTCACAGAGACCTTTAACAGGAAGGAAACCATACTGTTGTGCAGCGGTTCTCAAACTTTTCCGACTAGTGGCACGCTTTAAAGAATTGAAAATTTTCACGGCACCCTAGTCTATCCCCATTATATACATACACATCGAAATTCTCTCCGGGGTTTGGAAGCTTTATTGAAATTAATATGTTACCGATGCAGCAACAATGCTGAAATTGCCGGAGAATGAAACTGTACAAGTTTCGGTTTCGAAATGTTTGAAATATTGACCTTTCGTATTGCGGCACATATCAAATCTAAAGTCTAATTCTTGTTTCACTCGGTGTAATATGACTCGATCAATCTTAGAAAATGCGATTGTGATCTTATAGGCTCAAATCTTGCAAATCACGAGGCCCGTGGGGCACGAACTCACGATTTTTGGTGTAACACCATAAAAAATCGCTTGGAGATAGGTCCGGAGAGCTCGGTAGCCACGGAAGATGGTGATTGTCGTCTGCAGAATCTCGTCAAATTCACCGAATATGAGGATGGCTATTGATGAAAGGAGGAACGTCTGTCAGATACTGGGGAGTGTCCCATCTTGTTGGAAAATGAACGAGCATTGATTGTGGCATGTTACAGCGAGTGAAGAAAGAACTAGACTTCAGACTGTTACCTGCCACATCACGAAAGATTCACAAATCGATCATTTGTGAAACAATACAATTACAATTTCTTGCTCCATTGAAGTCATCGTTATTGCTCTATTGTTTGAGAAGACTTCTTTAACATTACCAATACAGCAAGTAAAAAAGCCTTCCGAACCCTGAAGAGAATTGCTGCAAAACCCGTATACTTCGCGGCACCTAGTTTGAGAACCCCTGCTGTAGTGTAATAATGAGAAACAATATCTAGCAACCAGCCCCTGGCATTAATTTGAACTTTGACACCTTGAACTCAAATTATGCTTTTCGCAATCACGAATTGCGATAGAATCCTACTCGTTAAGCTTATTGTTTCTACGTATGGTTCCTATATCGCAATCAGTCATGCGAAAAGACATAATTTGAATCATGTCAAATTCCAAATTAACGCCATTGGCTGGAGTTTTGGACTACTGGATACTGGATGTTGTGTGATGGATGTCTAAAGAGGGTGGTGTATAAATAAAGTCGATTCCAAGGGACATGGACATGCTGGAGGAGTCCACCCTCCCAGAAGGTACATGCGCTGAGGCCGGTGTATCCGAAAAAGAATAGGACACTATTCAACGGTCGAGTGAAAGCAAGATAAGAAATCGCAATTGCTTAAAAATCTAAATAAGTAGCAGTCTAAAGAGCATAGTAAAACATGTTTTTGAACGCATTAATTATTTGCTCTTGTCTCCCCGTTATCGAAGTATTAAATAAAACAAAATTAGTGAATTTCGGTGAAAAATGGAAGATATCTTTCACACGCTTTGGAGATGGATGTCCTGCCACATGTAGACGGTGAAGTCTTGTGGTACCTTCCACTTTTCACCAAGTCTTTTAATTTGGCGACTATTTTTAAGCTTCGGAAGACTTGAGAACGTTATAACTCGATGAAAGTTGATAGACTAAATATAATTTGAGATTGGATTTAATTTTTTTCAGAATTGAAGACTTATTGAACATTAAAAAAAAAAAACTTAAATCCATTTTGGGTATCACCTCCAGGGCTGCGGGGTAGGAGAAAAAATAACAGACTCCGCCTCCGTAAATTTTAGGGCCTTTAACTCCAAATCCTTTACCCCAAAATCAGTCCGACTCCGATTTCGACTCCGCAAGTACTGGCAGAGTTTTAAGGTCAAATAACCGACTCCGACTCTTGGAACTTTAAACCTTTAACTCCCGTTCCTTTCCCCAAAATCATTCCAACTCCGACTCCGCACCCCTGGTCACTCCTTAGAAGGGTTTCGTCTGGGGTGTTCCACCCTCTCCACCCCACCCTAGTGACGTTACTCAAACTGACACAATATAAAAGCTGCTTTTTATGGCACGATTTGAAGACCCATAAACAGTGGGGGCCCTGGGCCCCATTACAGAAATCCTTGGGACTCCTCTCATTCCTACCACTACAAATGCACAGACGGTTTCTTTATTCCTCTTGTTACTTTGTACCTAGTCTCAGAAACTACAAAAGTTTCCTAAAAATATTTTCTATAGAAATCAAACTCCATAAAACGTATGAGGGCAATAAAAGTGGCAAATTTGAAGTGATATAATCCGCCTTTGCAAGTTATCTTAAAATAATTGCATACGAAAGTTGATAACTTGACGGATGAGCCTCTTGCTTCTCCTGGTTGGAAAAGCCTCTTATCTCGGTCAGCGCAG
Source organism: Uloborus diversus (assembly GCF_026930045.1). Taxonomy (NCBI): domain Eukaryota; kingdom Metazoa; phylum Arthropoda; class Arachnida; order Araneae; family Uloboridae; genus Uloborus; species Uloborus diversus. Next base: position 19,953,766 of record NC_072737.1, on the reverse strand, counting down.
CCGGAATTTATGACAAATTCATGCATTAAGTGAACTTTTCTGATATTTTTCATGCCAGTCCATTTAAATTCGGAAATGAATTTTATTCCAGAAACGTGTCTTAACTCTTTAACAGAAGTCTTGAGTAGTTATAAGAAATGTTCTAATATTTTTTCCGTTCTCTGATCTTTTCTTTTTTTCTTTGTAAATTGTATCGACCGTGAACAGTGTATGAATATTTCACATGGTGGTTTAAGTCACATGTAAACGTTAAAATCTTTGCAGTTTATATTTTTGCTCAATGTAAGATGTTTTGTATTTAACAAAAAAGAAAAAAGTTGTAAGAACCTTGATAATATGAAAGATGCTGAATAATAGTGAGTTTTAAATTTTAATTCCCCCCCCCAAACGTTTTTTTTTTTTAGTTTTCTTTCGCTATGTCTTATGACCACGAGGAAAAATTCTTTCAGACGGAAAAAAAAAAAAAAAAAAAAAAAAAAAAAGGTTCTTTGAATTTTGTACGCAATTCTTAGGTTTTGGGTTTATTCATGAAAATATACATTTATTAAATATTTTACTTTTAAACATATTATTTTCCCTATAATATAGTTTTTTTTCCTCAAGATATCTAGAATATACAAGTTTGAAATTTCTAAAAAGTTTGCGTAGATACAAAAAAACCTCGGCTCTTTCGACCTGAACGCCATCTACTGAATCTTCCAAATGTAATACTGAAATGGTTTAAAAATAAAAACTCGGATGCACTTTTTAATTTCGCTCTTGACATATGTAACGTACACACAAAAGTGTAATTTACATCAAAATAATCTTGCGAAAATAAATAAATAAATAAATAAAATAGGACGAAGGACAAATCTTGTTTGTTTCCATTTAGTCCTGAGTGCAGCACTTTTGGGACAAATGGAAACATCGAAATGGGAAATGAAAAAAAGCAGGGAAAGTGAAATTCATAAATAAATGTCTCTAGTAATCTTTCACATGACAAGTAAAACGTGTTAAAACCAGTTACTTCGCATCAGGGGCGCACCCAGGATTGTTTCCTGGGAGGGGCTAGAAGTTTCGCGAGGAGCTCCGATAAGTGAAATCAAAGGCAAAATCAATGAAGCTTCAAAAGCCCTCCGCCGAAATAAAAGTTACAAGTCTACAAAACATTAAAAGTCCCGAAAAAACCTAATTTTAGAGAATTCTTAGTGACTTCAGAGAATAGACGGAGGTGAGCGTTTCGTGAGAACTAACTGCCCCGAAAAATTTCTGTAGTGAAGCCTTAAGAATGAAATTTTAGGGGCGTTAAGGGAGGATGAGAAGGCTTTCCCCCTCGAGAACATTGCTAAATTGAAATTTCTAAATTCCAAAAATTATTTTAAAATTGAAGATTTATGCAATTGTGGTGACGTGAAAGTGAGGTTAGGGGGCTCTCAACCGAATTTTTTTTTGAAATTTATGTCTTAAAAATGCATTTTTGGCTACCTTTGATGGTGTTACGGGAAGAGAGTCAGGGTTCAGGGGCTCCGCCCAGAAATGTTTTCAAATTGAAGATAGAACTTTGAGAACTATTTGCTGTGATGTTAGAAGATTGATGGAGGCTGCGTACTCTCGGTAATGCTTCGAAAATTGATGTCAAAAAATACATTTTCATGCTATGTTTGGTGTTTCAAGGGTTCTCCTAGAAACATTTTCGACATAGAGGGTCTAAAAAGACAATTTTTAACTATCTTTGGTATACCAAGGGATACAGCATGGACTATTCGGGAGTTCTCCGATTTAAAACAGATTTTGCAGCTATCTTTTGGAGATGATACACAAAGGAGGGAGAAGTTCCGTACTGGAAATACTTTGAAAATAAAGTTCCCAAAACTCACTTTATGGCTATATTTGTACCAGTTGGAGTAGAAGGAGAGGTAAGTAGCTCTCCCTCGGAAATTTTTCGAATTTAAAGTCTTTGAATAAAACTAAAGTTATCTTTGGTGAAATTATGACGGGAATTGGAGAATGAGTGCTCTCTCCCGGAAAATTTCTAAAACTCAAGGCTAAAAACGCAATTTTAGGCTCTCTTTGGTCAAAGGAATTCGTCTTCATGCTTCTGGGAGGGGCTTAAGCCAGTGGCGTGCCCAGGGGGTGGGCTGATAGGGCTACAGCCCCAATTTTCAAAATTAATTATAAAAATTATAATAAAGAACAAGTTTTTTTTATGATGTATTTTTGAAATCTTACATTCGTATTGATATCAGAAAAGCGATACATGAACTTTTCTTAGCTACAGTTCATAAGTATCCCCCCCCCAGCTCAAAGACTTTCAGCTCAGCCCCCCCCCCCCGAACTGATTTGTCTGCGTACGCACCGCTGGCTTAAGCCCCTTAGCTCCCCCCGTGGGTGCGCCACTGCTTCGCATCCGGCTGGAGAGGAAAATGAACAAGCACTAACTACCAAAAAAAAAAAAAACTACTTTTTCAATGGAGGGTCACGGGAGGTTACTAACTTCCTAAAAAATTCCTAATTCTTTAAATTTTGCCGAAGATTCGGTAAAATTATAATGATTCAGCAAAATTTGGAGTTCCATTCGGCAAAATTATCATAATTTGGCAAAATTAAGAGTTCCATTCGGTAAATTGAAAACTTCCGTCCTCCCAAAAATTTAAGTTCGAGGTGATACAATGCAGGGGGGGGGGAGGGGGTAAACATTGATAATGCCAACGCAATTGTTTAGAAGGAAACAGAACGCTCAGTATTTTTTCTTTTTGCCACCCAATCTAAACTCACCCACAGTTTCAAAACTTACCTAAAGTATAGTAATAGACAATAGCGTAGCTAGGATTTTGTTTCGATGGGGGTCCATTGAAATTTGCGAGTATCCAAATTTGAGAATTTTCTTTTGCATACGAACAGGAAAATTATGTGTGAAAAAAATAGAGAGCTTCATTTCTTACTCATTTCGGGGAGAGTCCAGATCCTATGGCCTCTCCCCTTGGCTACGCCATTGGTAATAGAGTTTGTTTACATTACCCCATGTTTCTCTTTATCGCATTTGACCAAACTAAAATAGGAAGAGATGGGGGTCAAAGTTATCTCAATTGACTGCACAGGGGTGCCCATCCTCCCCCCTCCACGTTCAATGGTACAAATCCTCCCTTCCAAATCTTTGTCAGTCCTCTTTCCCTTTTTTATTTCTTAGTTCTCTTTTTATTTCATTACTTTTTAAAAATATTTTTAATTTAATTTATTTTTTTAATACTTTCTATTTATTTATTTTTTTAAACTATTATTATTATTATTTTATCTGAAAAGTTCTGTGCTACGCCAATGACATACACACACACACACAAACTAAATAAATAAATGAAATAAAATATAAACAAAATAAAATAAAATAAATAATTTAAATGAAAAATAAATTAATAAGTAAATTTAAAGGACTAAAATTAAAAAAATTAAGAAAACTCCCCCCCCCCAAAATTGATGGCGCACCAAATCCTCCCCCCCCCCCTCTGTGGGCACTCCTGTGATTGCATAAAATTAGAGTTAAAATTGAGAAGAATCTTCTTTCGAATACCGCGACGGTATTCTCGAGAACAAACCGAGGAAATACAACTTTCTTCACATTTCCGGTCCACAAATTAAAAAAATGAGCCAGGTCGGAATTCTGACAGTCGAAATGCATTTTTCACGAGCTTCCTGATCTCGGATCGGCCGCGACATCATTTTCTCTTAAACCCCGTCATTTTTCCAACTTACTGGCGGAGAAACTTTGAAAGCGATTGATCTTTCCCGCTCCTGAGGCGACGAATCGGAAGGCGAGACCCCGGTAGACGCCATGTTTGGTCGAATGCTGTGTTGAATTGATGTGTAAAATCGAGATATTTACACTGCCTCGTAATCAGGTATGATGCGAGTGATTCTAGAACAAATAGAAATTTAAAAGAATATTTAATTTTTAGGATTATAGTGACCCTTTCGAATTAATTCGTCATCGAATGATTTGCTGTGGAGGGATTCTTTCAATTTTTCTCATAAACGGTTTTCGAGTAATATTTTAACTGACTAGCTGCGTGCCCGGCGTTGCACGGCTACTTAAAAAATGAAAGAGATGTCCAATTGATGTTTTTGCATTACTCTGACATTAGTTTCTAAAGCGCTAAGCTGTAAATAAATACGAGTAATGCAAGGTTTGCAAAACACCAGTAGAGCATATTTTGGGCAAAAATCTCTTTAACGTTAATCATAGTTATCAATGATACAAGTTATGAGCATTTTCAATTATCACAAAAGATGAAAATATATGCATTATCAACTATAATCTGTGCTCACGTTAAAATGAATTACATCTGATAGACTATATCTGAAATATTTATGTACAATTACAATCAGCTTTTTACATAAAATGACACACACTTTTTGGTTGATTACGTGAAACTAAAGCACCAAGATTAAATAAATACCAATAAGCATTAATTTAATACCAAGTCATAAGATTCCAAATTAGCTTTAGTTAAAATCCTTAAAAACAATCTTTTTTGTTCAACTCTGTTTTACTTAAAGAAATCCAAACAACCTTAATTTAACATGTTCTTTTAACGATACAAACTGTATTTCAAAAATAGAAACAGGAAGGAAAAAGAGAGTTATTACAATTCGAAAACTCACCCATGTAAAGGGAAAAGGTCCAACAAAATAAACATAATTAGTCACACATCCTAAATGTACCAAAATATGAGGCCGGTGAATGATAAACTTACACTACAATCAATAAACATAGCTAAGGAAACAACTTTCCTATGCTGAAAAGAGTTAAGAACGTTGAATGTAAAATTAAAAAAAAAGACAGACGATAAAATAAAGGCTATGTCCGAATACAGCAACTAATTTTACACTAATTTAAAATGAAATTCTAGATGGAAACGTTGTGTTAAGATTTGGACAGCAGCCAAAAAATCTCTTTTAAAAGAATTATTAGAATTTTACTTGCTCACCCTTATGCAAAATGGCAACAGAAAAGAAATAAAAATTTCTGAATAACGTTATGTTAATTAACGTTTTAATTAATATCTCCGCTAATTAAAGTCGCACAATTACGAGATTGGTCTATTGTTTTTTCTTTGGAAAATTTCGAATTGATCGGTATTTCGTTCGACTCTCGATTCGCAGCGGTTCTCGAGAAGATCGATCTTCAGACAGACAGACGGACGCGAACAGATTTTAATATTATAGTGGATTTATTAATTGGTTTTTGAATACAATTTTGACTGATTTAGTAGTTGAATGATCGGTTTTCGAGTTAATATTTCTTCTGATTTAATAGTCCATTAATCGGCTTTCAAATTATTACTTTGTTTGATTTGATGATCGAATGATCGGTTCGTAGCTATTTCAACAGATTTTATAGTTGACTGATCTGCTTTCGGTTAACTATTTCAACTGAATTAAGAATTGAAGTATTTATTTCGATTGATTTAATAGTTGATGATTCGTTCGTTTTACCGTAATTATTTTGATTGATTTAATAACTAATGATCACTTCTCGAGACACAATTTCGACTGGTTTTGAAGTCGAATGATGTGTTTTTGAACAACTGTTTCGACAGATTTAATAGTTCAACGATCGGCCATCGAGAAACTATTTCGACTGATTTAATAGCCCCATAATCGACTTTCTAATAGCTGTTTCGGCTGAATTAGTTGTTGAATTAAATAACATCATTTGTGCAAATTTTATAATTGACGACTGCAGCTTTGTTTTTATACATTGGACAAGGTTGTTGTTATTGTCCTTTCGATTGGCTCTTCAACTTTTGCAGGCCTAGTGCATTTCAAAGGCCTTGACAACTATTCTTTTATGTGGCATCAATTGCCGGTGGATGCACCTCGAGAATTTGCCCCGTTTCCTTGCAGTTAAAGACAATTGGAATCGTGCAATGCAAATTGTGGCTCTTGTCGTTTCCTCGAAAAAAAAAAAAGAATACTATGATGAAACTGGATAATTTTGGCAATGTCTACTGTCCAGATCCACGTGAGTAGAAATCCATTGAAGTATGTAACTTTTGAACTTGCAGTAAAGTTGTTGCAGAAAGGATATAATGTTTGACATTAGTCTTGACAAACCTTTGCTGATGGCCTGTAGACTTGGAGTGACTGAAGATTGAAATCCCATTTAATTGATGTCAATTGAATGTCTATTGCCAACTATGAGAACAAGGGTTAGTTCAGGCTATGTATTTAAGCTGATTTAGTTTGGCAGTCAAACATATGCTAGGGAGTTATTTCAGTGTTGGGACAGTTGTTACAGTTTTGATACTTTTTGATTCCGTCTGCACAAATATTCCTGTTCCAGTTGTGTTTCACTTTTTGCCATCTGAGACTAGTAGCAGACTTCCTGTCAATATTTAGCTAAGTGATTTAATAGTTAATTTTTATGTTGGAAGGAATTAAAACTTTATTTTTTGCATAGGCATTTGCATCTACCAGGAAAGTAGGAATTTCAATCTGATTCAGATTTCTGGCCTTTCTTGCCACAAAGTCTGCAATTTCATTAAATTCCAGATCCACGTGGGCAGGAATCTATTGAAGTATGCAACTTTTGTGCCTGCAGGAGTTGTTGCAGAAGAGATATAATGTCTGAAATTTGTCTTGACAAATCTTTGCTGATGGCCTGTAGAATTGGAGTCACCGAAGACGGTGATCTCATTCAATTGATGCGATGGAGGCAGAATTCAGTAGGCTTCTACAGCCTTGTGCATTGTCAACAGTTCTCCAGTGTAATTTGATGCAATTCTTCCAGTTCTAGCAGTAATTTCAATCTTAATTATTTGTCCATCAACTAGCAAGAGAGCACCTCCTTTACTAAAGGTTGAATCGGATGATCCATCGGTGTAAGCAATAATATTTTCTCTGATCCCTTCATCAAACAGTAACGAAGAGAATCTCCTTTGCATAGACTTACACTGTTAAAACCAGGAGTGCCACAGGGGTAAAGAATTTCACCCAAGGGTGAAAAAACGGTGCCTCAGGGTGAAACAGAGGCTAGGAAGTGTCGTTAAGGTGCTTTTGGTTCCTCAGTGGGTGAACGACGTCAACAAAAGTGTTAAAAGACCATTCAATAGGAGAGCGACTCCTTGCGCATGCGCTCTGACTTATCGTCCAACGACAACTTCAGTTTGAATGGCGAACGAAGGAAGTTGCAACGAAATTTACTTTCACATTGAATGAAGAACAAAACTGAAAATTTCGTGGATTAATCTTCGAAATCTCGCGTAAGTAAAGGCATTTGATCATATTGTAACTCTTAGAGCTTTCGAACATATTTAAAGTGATTAAAGTATGTTGACAACTGCTTATTGTTCCGTTTACCTTAGTAAGTAATTAATATCTTGCTATTTATATCCTGCAAAACTGTTACCTAAAACTATCTATCAGTACTATCTTGAACAACAACAACATTAAAAATAAAAACGTTTAAATCAGCTGATAATTGAATTGCTAATTCCGGAATAAAAATGCATCGACGTAAGCAGCCTATATACCAATGTCTATTTCTTCTCAATGAAATACGTAGTGGAAACGAATAGAGCAGCAAAGGCAGAGAAAAAAAAAAAAAAACTGCGTGAAAAGAAATCTCTCACTCAGCGTTTGACTCATGAGTTTCACATCGTGTTTTGGTTAACGTATCTTTCTTAGGCGTTATTGCATGAAGCGAATGTAGTTATCTACTCGTTTTTATTTTTAATCTGACGGAAAACTTGACATTGGAAAGAAGGGCTTTTAAATTAGTATTTATCTTGTACGCATAAGGATACTCAAATATCGAATCTTATACTAAGTATTGATATGTTACGCTCGATTAAAATTTTAAACGTTTATGAACGCTTTTATTTTCCCATGATTCTAATCTAATGTTACCTAATATTTCTGGTTGTTCCGACAAATGATTGATAACTACCTTCCCTATTCATTTTCAGTACGGATCATGCAGTAAAAGTTGTCAACAACATATTCATTACTGAGCAATCCAAGTGTGAATATAAGAAAGTTAGTGCACGAACAGACAAATTAAAGTCATGAACACTTCTAAACTATGTTCGAAAGTTGAAATGTGATCAAATGTCTTCGTATATATAAATCAAAATAAATAAAACACAATTGTATTCAAAAACGCACACAACACGGGGGGGGGGGGGAATCCCTATAGGAAGCAATAAAGGTGCCATTTTTCTCACCTAGGGTACCATCTTTCACCTACGGTGCACGTTGGGTGAAGGGAGCCAGTTTTTCACCCTTGCTAAGGGTGCAATTTCGGCTCTCTATCGGGTGTCGCTGGTGAACAAGCGTTTCACCCCTGACAGGTGCTAAACGCAACCTGTAGTTTTAACAGTGTACAGTACCAGTTTTGAAAATTTAATGGTATATATGATATTCACCAAGGCTTTGAATATTGGTTGTGAGTGGATGGTTAGTACTTGTCTTCTTGCTTCCAACAGGCCTAAACTGCGTTCCTGTTGAATTTTTATAAGGTAGGTGCTCCAGTTTAGGCCATTTAGACCAATAAAGCCAACCCCCATTTTTCTATGAAGGATAGTAAAAATAAGCTAGATTGTGATTTAGATCGCGAAAGCCAGACTGATAATAAAGCGTTATCCACAAGCAGATCGTTATCTATAAGAAAAAGTGTAGCAACAATTATTACAAAAGATTTTTTTTTTTCAAAATTGCCTGATTTTTTTTAGTAAACTTTGTTTCATCATGGTTCACTATAGTTCACTAGCATTCAAAAGTTGTTAGTTTCTATAAAAAGCTTAACTTAAGTAGTTGACAAATCAAAAAGGAAAATGTTGCTGTGTACCGTCATTTTTTTCTGTGATTTGATAACCTAAAAAAATAGATTGTAACTTAATAAGGCTACGGTTTACCTTATTAGCACTGTAGTGTCGTTATTAGGACACCAGAAAAACGTATGGAAGATATGATCCTATGCTGCATATGCTGCACATACAGGTAGTTAAGTTATCAAAATAATGGAAACATCTGAGAATAAAAGTGACATTCTTGAATGCGCTTTGTAAGTAATAAAGAATAAAATTAGACATCTGTTTTTTTTTATATATAAATTGCATTGCACATATTCTGGTACTATTTGGTGGTTTAACGGAAATTCTAGAAGTCTTAGATTTTTTTCAAGCACGTGAAATGTCGGACCTCTCAAATTTTTAAAGAGGACAAATTAAAGAGGACAAATTGTTGGAGCGCGTCTTGTAACTGAAACATTATAACTTTTTGGCGCATCTAAAACTACAGTATCTAAAGTCATGACAGCATACACGCAGAGCGGTAAGACAAGATCGGCAAAGCAAAATAGTGGGCGGAAAGAGAAGCTTAGTAAAATAAACCGACGGGTATTGGATTGTAATGTCTAAAAAACGAACAATAGCCGCAAAAGTGACCACAGAACTCAATCACCATATAGAGTCACCAGTGTGAGCGAGTAAAGTTAGAAGGGCACCTTTATAAACAGAACATTTACGGCAGAGTAGCGATTCCCAAATTAGTTTCCCTCAAGTGTTTCCATTATTTTGATAACTACCTGTATGTGCACGAACTGTATGCAGGAGCGGCCAAAAACAGAAAATAACGATTTATCAGTGCCCCGATTGTTACGACTGATCTTCGTGGGCGTATCAAGCTGGGGAGGAGAGAGGGGCAGCTGCTCCCATATATACTAAATGCAATGCATTTTGTAGGGGGAAAACAACAAAATGCATAACTAGCATTCTAAAATCGTTGGAGAAGGAATTGACTCCCCTAATCGCCCGAACAACGAGCCCACTCCCCTTCCATTTGGGATACACCCTTGCTGATCTTTCAACTTTCCATTGAAGTAAATAATGGAATTTGGATGCCTTTGGAACGCTTGGGTTTTTTAATTTTTTACTTCCTTTTACAAAAAAGGAAGTATTGTATTCGCAAAAAAATTTTCACTCAAAAATTGACCTTAATTTCCATTTTGCTCACCCCCAAATGAATGTTGAGGTTTTGTTTTTCGACTCGATCACACGTGGATAAGTGCTTAGGAACGTATAGGCACGCGAAATATCCATTTTGACGGTTCCCGAGTTAATGACAACGAGTTTTCTCGTGACGCCTGTATGTATGTATGTATATGCGTATGTATGTCGCATAACTCAAGAACGGTATGTCCTAGAAAGTTGAAATTTGGTACGTAGACTCCTAGTGGGGTCTTGTTGTGCACCTCCCCTTTTGGTTGCATTCGAGTGTTTTTAAAGGGGCCTTTTGCTCTTTTTTGGGGGGAAATCATTGTTAATTTCGATGTAAACTCAAGTGGTGTTACAATTTGTCGGACTCTTGGCGATATATTGCCAGTCTGTAAAAGTTTTGTTGCCAACGTGGCGACAAATTTGGCGATTTTTTCTTCTTTTTTTAAAAATCTAGTTTCAATTTGGCTACTGTTGGTGATATTTAGAGAGTAAACCATTGAATCACATTAAAATTGCCAATAATGAGAAAATGACATTAAATTGGAGTAAAAGGAAGTCATGTGATGCACACATCAGCTCGTTTTAAAATATCTTTTATTGTTTCAATATTTTGGTTCAGATAATTTGCAGTCCAGTTGCTTGGTTTTTCGATATTTGGATATCTAATGCGTATGTTTGCACGTTGCTCTGCTGGGCAGCAAATGTGATGCCTATGTGACCCAACATGGCACATGTTTCTTTTAAAGAAATATATTTTTTTTTTCATAAATTTAATCAGAGAAGATACGGTTGATGGAAACGGGGGAAACTGCTTGGAAGATTTAAAATCCGAGTTTTCTCTCCCAAATTAACTTCTATGAGTGATTGGCGCGTTCAGATCGTTAGGATGATGGACGACACCTCTATATCGCCCTCGGGGGTGGGAGGTGGGGCATACAGACAAATGGATTCGGGAATAGCGATAATAGAGGCTCTACACATTTCGGTTTCTCTCCCACACCATTTGGTGATACAGGCTTTTCGCGGGGGTTACAGTCGTTCGGGTAAACTTTGAGTCACCATTTTCGCTTTATATAATACTAGTGGCACCCGCACGGCTTTGCCCGTAGTATAAAATTAAAAGCTCTTTTGGTTCGCCTGTATATTTACAAATAATGTATGATGAATTTCTCGCCAATTGGCTTGCCCATGTTACGGTTCCATGTTATGGTAACTTGGTAATTTACTCGTCCATCTTATGATAATTTTGCTGGGAAAAATGTTCTTAAAATCGGAATAGAAAAAGAACAAAATCGAATTTTCGAAAAATCGCTTCGAGGTGCACACCCCCATGCTACAAACTGATTCTGTGCCTAATTTCGTAAAAATAGGCCGAACGGTATAGCGCTATGCGCGTCACAGAGATCCTGACAGACAGAGAGAGAGAGAGAGAGAGAGATGTCCGGACAGAGAGACTTTCAGCTTTATTATTAGTAAAGAAGACTATCATGATAACAACAAAATAAAAAAAGCTCGGTCTTTGTATGCACTGTTTAGGTTACAACGTGTTCGAATAATACACTGCCCAAAAAAATTAGGAGGGCAAACGGCTTTAACAAAATTGAGAAAAATAATATTCCAGACACTAATTTCCAATAAAGCCTCCACGTTTTCAGAAAACATGAGAATAAAACGTAAACTTCGGAAGCAAATCAACGTTTCTGTCGTCGAAAAGCAGAAAAGGGATACCAGTGCAGAAATCACGATTTAACAGAAACTTTTTTTTTTCATTGTCTGAGCGGTAAAATTCATCTGTTTTTTTTTTTTTTTCTTTCTTTTTTTTTTTTTTTTTGATTGGGAAATGCCACGACACCGTAATTTACCGGATTCCATGTCGTGACGTTTTATCGGGGGACTGGAGTTCGGGAAAACACTAAGAACTGTAGCAGACGATGTTGGAGATGCATAATTTCATGTTCGTTTTACTGTTCTAGAGGAGTAAAGTTCCTAGTCAAATGTTTTCTGCTTCTTTTTGCTGTATTGCATCTTAATACACGTGTATACATTTTATGCCTTTGCAAGGCTACCTCACAACAGTTTCTTCACTTTTGTGTGATTGCTCCCCTAATTATTTTGAGCAGTGTAGTTAAACGAGCTGATGACTTCCTTTTACCCCAATTTAATGTCATTTCCCGATTACTGGAAATTTTAATGTGATTCAATAGTTTACTCTCTAAATATCACCAACAGTGTCCAAATTGAAATCAGATTTAAAAAGAAAAAAAAAAAAAACGCCAAATTTGTCACCAAGTTGGCGACAAAACTTGGCGACCAAAAGACTGGCGATTTATCGCCAAGTGTCCGCCAAATTATAACACCACTTGAGTTTACATCGAAATTAACAATGATTTCCCCCAAAAAAGGGGAAAACGACCCCTTTAGAAACACCCGAATGCAACCAAAAGGGGAGGTGCACAACTAGACCCCACTAGGAGTCTACGTACCAAATTTCAACTTTCTAGGACATACCGTTCTTGAGTTATATTTAATTTATCTTGAGTTGTATTTAAATAAAACTCCAAAATGCTGTATCGAATAAAATGATTACCTTTATGGTTCGGTTCAAACTTGTAAGAAAAATGTCACAGGCGATTGTCAACTGTACGCGATATCCTTTCTTGAATTTACGAAACATATCTAGGCAAGAAAAATAGTAAAATCTTAGCGTTAAAATGCACTTAAATTACCTGAAAATGCAAAAAGGCTAAATGATACCAATTTTTTTTAAATTGCACAAGTATTATAAAAAGTAGAAACTAACTTTTTCACTAAATGCCACTACAAAAGGCAGATCAAAAACTTTTGCAATGTATTTAGACTCATTTGATGACTTTTTCTATTGTGTGTAGAAGGTGCGTAGAAAGAGGCCTCTAAAAATCTATACTTCTTCAATAATAACGAACAATAGAAGATGGAATGGAACCAGCATTTTAATGTTAGATAACATATTTTTGATATTTCTCTAAAGCAGGGGTTCTCTATCTGGGGGGTAGGCAGTGGCGCACCCAGGATTGTTTTCTGGGAAGTGCTAGAAGTTTCGTGAGGAACTCCGATAAGTGAAGTAAAAGGCAAAATCAATGAAGTTTCAAAAAGCCTCCCCCTCTCAAAAAAAAGTTACAAGTCTACAAAACATTACAAGTCCTAAAAAAAGTAATTTTATGGAGTCCTTAGTGACTTCAGAGAATAGACGTTTTGGGAGAACTGCCCCGAAAATTTTCTGAAGTAAAACCTTAAAAATGAAATCTTAGGGCTGTTAAGGCAAGATGAGAGGCTTTCCCTCTGGAGAACATTGCTAAATTAAAACTTCTAATTGGCGAAATTTATTTAAAAATTGATAATTTATGTAATTGTGGTGACGTAATGGTGGGGTTAGGGGGTTTTCAACCGGAATTATTTTTTGAAATTTAAGTCTTAAAAATGCATTTTGACTAGGAGTCGAGGGTCAAGGTTCAGGGGCTCTGCCCAGAAATGTTTTGGTATTAAAGTTATAGAAAAGCAGATGTAGACTATTTGTTGAGATATTAGAAGATGTATAGGGCTTACTCTCGGTAATACTTCGAAACTGAAACTCAATAAATACATTTTCATGCTGTTTGGTGATTTTAAGGGGGTAGGTTCGAGGGTTCTCCTAGAAAAAATTTGGACATAGAGGGTCTAAAAACGTAATTCTAAATTTACTTTGGTGTACCAAGGGGTATGGAAGATTCGAGAGTTCTCCGATTTAAAATATTTTTCTGCCATCTTTTGGAAATGATACACAAAGAGGGGAAATGCGGAAGTTCCTACTGGAAATACTTTGAAAATCAAATTCCCAAAACTCACTTTAGGCTATATTTGTACCAGTTAGAAGAGAGGGTAAGTATCCCTCCCTTGAAATTTTTTCGAATTTGAAGTCCTTGAAAAAAATTAAACTTATCTTTGGGGAAATTAGGATGGGTATTGGTGTTTGAGTGCTCTCTCCCGGAAATTTTCCGAAACTCAAGGCCAAAAAACACAATTTTAGGCTCTCTTTGGACAAGGGAATTCGTCTTCATACTTCTGGGAGTGGCTTAAGCCCCTTAGCTCCCCCCCGTGGGTGCGCCACTTGGGGCGTAGGAAAATTTTAAGGGGGTCTAAATGTATTCAAAAAATAAAGTAAAATAGTAAGACTAACTGGAAGTAACTAAATTTTGAGGTCTCATGTAAATATTTTCTTTCGAAGTTTTTAGCGCAGTTTTTATCCTCATATCTCCATGAATCTGTATTTACAGGCATTAGCAGGCATGAAGTCAAAGTATCAAGCGAGGATTGATAGTAAAAGTGATCTTTTTTCACAGATTACAATTTAACATTCAAAAACTAGTTAAGAACAAACAGTGGTACTCCTCCTATTTATGCAGTGACTTTACGCCTGCTATTGCTGCAAATACATATTCACAGGGATATAAGGATAAAAACTGCGCTAAAAACTTCAAAATGTGCGATAAAAAATATTTATATGTGATCTCAAAATTGAGTTAAGACAAAATATTGAGCAAGGAGGAGCAATAAAAGTGACCTTTTTCACAAGTTACATCCTAACATTCAAAAACTTGTCTAGAGCAAACAGTGGGAATCCTCCTATAGATCTTGTGAAAAAAAGTGACTGGTAAAACGTGTCAATCTCACCTATAGATTTTAGATTACTTCAAATCTATTTGTACTTAGCTCTTTGATTTCATGTGTTCGAGTAGGAATATGTTAGAAGTAAAGGTAAGTATATGTGTAGAAAAAAAATTGTGTACAAAAACCACTTTCAGCTATAACCAACTGGCTTCAGTTTCAAATTTTGATCGTACTCTTGTATTGATTGATCACAATGTGTTGTTTTGATGGAGGGAGGGGGGGGGGGCTCAGCTATCAGTACTCAAAGACGGACGCAGAGCCTGAAAGGTTGAGAATCAATGCTCTAAAAGACCAAACCGAAAAATTAGACCTAAAAAAAATTCAACAAACAAGAACCAACATGTTAAAGAAGAAGTAAACAAACAATCACGTAATTCACATTTCAATTTTGTGCTTTTGCACGTTAATTATCATGAACGCTGTGATTGTTGAATGTTGTTGATTTGCCGAAACGTACTTTCTACTCAGTCACTCATTTGGAATTAGAGGACATAAAGTCCGATTGTTCAACTCATAGGTGCACAAGGCAAATCCAACAAGATTCTGAACTCCTGTAGTCATCCCTGCTAAACCCGATACACGAATTCCCTATTACCATATGCATCAGAATCCATTAAATCATCATAGGCACTTCAATCTCAGCAAAAGCTCCTTAGATTTTTGAATCATCATCAGATGCATTTGACTGTTTGCAAGATGAATGGAATGGTTCCTGTCGGATTGCCCTTTTACATTTATTTAGGAAGGAAGAAAAAAAAATCCGCACACCCCCTAATAGGAGCCATAGACGGCATCGCCGCGTCCATTACCCAATCACCCCCCCCCCCCTTCCTTGATAACTTCGTCGGCCCATTAGCGATATCAGGACGTGAAGATCTCTGGAGACGAATGATTCCGCGTTCTATCTAAAGAGGCGGGGGTGTATTCCCCGGAGAATGTTCGAATCATCGAATCCCCCCCATCTAGTTTCGATTCTCGGACCCATTTTGATGTCATTATTGGCGTTTGGGGGGCGGAGGCGGGGGGGAGTAGAGGATATCGAGAAGTCCATGCCTTTTCAGGCTCCCTCAAAACGGATGATGTTTCGGGAGAAGATTAACCTCCGCTCTAATGCGCGGAACGTGCTTCGCTGGCAATGGCTAATGCATGGCGAGGCGTAATCCGAAGTGCTGTTGGAATCGGATCGGAAGCACAGGTGTGAGGTCTTTTCCGATTTTCGAAGTTTGGAGAATAGCTATGGGTTTAAGAACAAAGCTGAAACAGAATTGGAGTGCTCATACTTCAATTGGAAGGACGAACCTCTACCATATGCATGTTGAGTTACTTTAGGGCATGGGCACAGAGGATACAAAACTTTGAGGGGTACCAAATATAGCTAAAAAAAATTTTTAATCGGGTATTGTGTCTTCATAACTAAAGAGCCCGCCTTCTCGAACGCATAGTTCAATATCACGCGGGGGTGATCAGTAAACTCCTAGCCGTGCTTATGAATGATACAACCAGACAACCTTAACTTTGGCGTGTATTTTAATTGAGTGGGGGAGGGGCACTAAATGAAGATCTTTCTCGTCGTCCTCAAAAGCTATAATCGGGTCTTCCTGTATACAGAAAAATTCAGCCTCCTGGGGTGTTACGGCGATAAATTTAGTGGGCTATATAATTCGACAGTAAAAATGATAAAGACCCTTTAGGGTAACGGCAGCAGTAAGACAAGGGTCTAGTAACAGACAGTCGTAAGTTTGGATTCAAATAATAAGAATTTTAGGCGGGTAAAACCGATGTTACTGCGATCCATGAATAAGGTGCAACCATCTAGTGTTATCAGAGTGAATTTTATGAGCCAGTTGGTATTTATAAAGCAGTGGTGAAAGGTTATGAACAGCCACCACCAGGTCTGACAGTGTTTCATGTTCATTTGAGTTTAATAAGGTTTTAGATCTAAAAATAAAGAACTTTTGCACATTTTGAAGAGAAAGGGGACATTCTGTCCAACACTCAACTTTTCCTCATTCTATCTGTTACTTGGGATCTTCAGAATTGTCGGTGTCTGTTACTGGGGGTCGAAATTTTTTTCGAAATTGAGCAAATAAAAATACAATTAACTAATTCAGAGGATCCAGAAGCAGCCAAACGTTAGATGAGAAGTACTTGCATGAGAGAAAAAAAAATTTTAACGTATAAATATATTAAAAGGCTTGGAAAATTGAGTTAACCTGAGAGCGATGTCTTAAGCATGTCTGTGACTGATGCCGTTACCTTAAATAAAATATAAAACTTTTACACAATTTTCTTACAGAATTCATACTCAAAGTGATACAAATAGCCATTGCAAGCTAATGAGTAGAGACGAAATATTATAATAGAGACTAATAACATGTTTTTTCAACCAAGATTTATTCCAATTTGTAAATGACTTTCTCAAATGAACTGTTCTGTTCTGATGTATGGCTAGAATCTTCCCAAAAATATGCGCGTTAGATTGTAGAAATCGTCCATTCTGGAACGTCTGAAAGGTTCTTGGGTGAAGTTTTCTCCCTTGCGATTATCGATGTAAAAACGAACATATCAACCCATCCTGAGACTGATGATGGCTATAGGGTTGTGTTTTACTAAACTCTAATGCTAAATATGAATATGAATGAAACAGTTTCATAACAACGGTTGATGATTCAGAGGTGCCCCATTAGCCTTTCTTCCTATACCACGAGAATCCCAGGGATGAGAGCCCTCCCCCCCCCGCCAAAAAAAAAAAGAGAGAAAAATACCACCAAAGCTTTCAATAAACTGAAATTACACAACCTAGTCAAAATTCGTTTTTTGACCGAAAGCAATGTTGATCAATTTGATTATTACTTTGTTATTTTTCACTCGAAAATGCAATTTGTAATTAATATCAATGATACAAACTTTTATTTTTCAAAATACTTCTAAATATAGCATTTTTTCCTAAAGATCCTCTGTGGCAGCACAAAAGTACAACTTAAATGTGCTTTTTTTTTCGAGAGAGATTGTTTAAATGGAATTGAAGGTTATAAGGAGATGCTGTTCGTAGTTGCTCCTTACAGCTCTACGCTGACCGAAAAAAAAGCAATATTTCATCTAGTAAAGATTTCAATTACAAGAATTTATCAACATGTGAGAGAAACAGATTACTTTGAAAGGAGTTTCCGTACTAGTTTCAAAGTGCTAAATAATGAAAAGGACCTCCACATTGTTTTTTATGAGTGTCAGTTTCAGTAATTTAAGCAAAATTTGCGCTCCAAAAAAAAAAAAAAAAAATCGCGAATCAGCAGCATTTTGCACAATAGTTTCAATGACAAATTTTGCTTAGAGGCTTAACTTAAACTTAAGTTATTTTTTCTTAACATTCATCAATACAGTGAATTTCAGAGTAAATTTCATCCAACTGAATTACTTTGCAATCCCACCTGTAAACTACGTAGGTAGAATTTTATACTTTGACTGCAAATCTTCTAATTGTATGCTACACATATCTAAACAGATCAGTAAACTCGTTTGCTAATAGCCTAGTAGCTTTGCTTTGTTGAATAGCTCCCTTTCTTTCGAACTTTTCAGTTTTTCAGCCATTGTAAACTACCTACAGTTTATGTTCCGGATAATTATTTACAGGGGGATAATTATTTACAGGATAATTTATTCATACTTTTATTTCATGTGAAATGAGAAACATTTTTTGTGAATTTGCTTTATTGTAAAAGAAAATATTTTTGGGAATTCTTTATTTTATTTTATTTTTTAAATTTACATTTTTGTGGAAAAAAAAATCTCGTCATTCCATGAAGAGCATCTTTGGCAACCAAAATTGAAATCTAAAGCCGATTTTCTCGAAGAATTTCACGGGTAATGATTTGGAAAAGGAATTGCTTTTTAACACTTTGAAGCTATGAAAATGGTACGTAGATTGCGTACACAATTTTGTAAACGGGCTGATTTTACTTTACGAAATTTCAAGTGCTGATTTTAAAGCATAAAATTTTGCGAAGAAGCCGCTTTTACGACACGGAATATTGCTTACTACTTCTTCCACGACACAGAATTTGTGAAGGGACCGGACCCCACTTGAGTACGGATCGACTCCTGTAGCAAACAAAGCGTAAAACACAGAAATTAATTTGAAAACTATGTATTAAGAGTTAAAAATTAAAACATTTAAACTCCTTCAAGTGTTTTACACTCAAATTGACTGTAAATACATTACTTCTAATTCGACCCAATTTCCAAAACGCGAGATCAATAACCTGTCAACGCTATAAGAAAAGAAACATCAAACTTTTATCCAGTCAAGTAAACAATCCAGAACAATATAAGATTTCATTCATAATCGTAATGAAACTATCGAATAATTCACAACACAACAATCAAGGGAGCCATATGGTGGGATCTCAAGCCCCCTTGAAATTAGAACTCATTGCTTTCAGTACTTTTTTCTGCAAACGTAAAACATTTCTTTTCCAGCCATTAACGAATAATTATTAAAAATGTCAAACTTTAACAACTCTAATCTGTACTGAAATCGGCCTGGGAAAATATCCTGCTAAACCATGGGAAAATGACCCAACCTTAAATTTTACATATAGGCGCCCATGCAACAAATTACTTGACTGTCAACAAAATCTAACACTCACCTTGCCAATGCGAGGCATTTGTACCTTTTTGCAAAGAGATGCATCATCCTGCGACTAAAATTCTAAATTCTTTCTTTGCGTGATTCTCAAACTAATCACGAAAATAAACGTTTGTAAAACTAGCTTAAAATAATACTGAGTGCCGAAACAGACCACTAGTTTACATTTGCTCAGATACAACCGACTCGCACTGAATTTCCGTAACTGAAGCACATTTTGAGCAGCGCCACCAAAACCCATTTTTCAACTGACGTCCCCCCCAACTGTTTACAAACAACATGCCTGGCTGAAATTCAGGTTGGCCCTCTTATCATTTTAATTTATTTAACTTAATTTCACGGGTAACTGACTAACATTTATATAAATATTTTGAAACATTTAGCAAAACATACACTGTTACAAAAGATCTTTACAAATGGGTTATTGATTTTTTAGATGAACGACTTTGAGAAATTATCGAATCCTCAAAGTTGTTCATTTTCGTTTAAAAAATGTTGAGAACACGGTAACTTAATGACAATAATGAAATCGAATCCTCAAAGTTGTTCATTTCGTTTAAAAAAAAATGTTGAGAACACGGTAACTTAATGATAATAATGAAAGTAGTATGTCAATCAGTTACCATGCTTTAATGATATTTTAAAATAATCTAAAATGTATTTTCGAAGTTCAATTATGCCATTTAATTCAGCTCAAAAATACAATGATCCGGGAGAAACATTCTTATGTATTTTATATATTTTTGCGTTGAATCTTACAAAATATCATCTATTTTGCTTTAGAAAAGTTAGCCATTTTCTCGTGGAGATGCCCACTATCAATTTTAAACTACAAAGTCGCCCGTCAAGGTATGACGGTTGAAAATTGCTTCGACTCTTCTACCTTTCAACGGAGCCATTGCCTGTTCGGTGATATTTTTATAGTTGAAATTTTAACCTTCACTCCAGCGGATTAACCCTAAACTCTAGCAGATAGCATCCGTTGTTGACCACTTTTGATTCTTCATTCCCCTAAAATGTCTGTCTTACCAGTAAAACAGTAAAGTGACCGGATTGGGTTCAGCCTTGTCACAATGAAGCCTTTCCCTAGATGTCAAGCATTACCAAAACATATTATCAAGTTATCATGCCGTGACGTGCGTTTCATTGTTAAAGCGAGCGGGTTACTCTCGATCATTGGCTATTATTTATATGAGAATGAGCTGGAACGCATCAAAGAAGCTTGGAGTCTAAACATCCGCCCGCTGGTTTTATACCATATTCCCGTATGAGGTGAACGGACTAAATTTAAGGTACGGATTTTATAGGTGTCGGTCCAGTTTCGTCGACAAGAAATCGCCAACTCGCCCTGCTTTTCAGTTTCAGTCATACTTTTGATATATTAAAGGGGGGTAGGAAATTCGAAATGTCAGCGAAACTGGGGATAGGTCATTTTGTGAAGAGGTCGCAAAATATGCCATGATCAACTAGTCAAATAAGCGACAAATACAAATCTGCATATTTTTCTGGTTAGACCATTTTGTTATGTGTTTTTCAATAGCTTAGCTTTTGCAAATAATAGCAAAATCTGCTATGACCGACCCACAACACACAGGAGAAAAATCTGACTTGCTTGACTTTGGTCTAGAAAACAGACCTGTTTTGATTCCCATAGCAGAAAATTCTAGCTTGATAGTGTAAATACATTTTAATTCATAGCATTTGTAAATTTTAAGGTACATGACTTTTCTTGTACTGCGTAATAAAGAAGGAGGATCCAAGTTTTCATTTTAGACTTGGTCTTTGGTGAAGTAGCATTTTGCATTTCATGATTTTGGGGGAAAGAAAATATTTTTACGAATTTTTTCCCTTATGTACGTGAAAAAATTTGTTACGCTATACAGAACGTTTTGGGTATTACAATCCTATTTGAAACAACATTAAACAGTAGTTTTCGCAATTGATGATGTTTTCGCACGAAATTAAAATATTGAAAATTAGTTTGAAAAAGTTTTGCGTTATGAAGCTTTAATGATATTACAAGTTATGACTTGTAATCTTGCTAGAGATTAATAATTCAACAAGGGACAGTTTTACAAACAAATTTTGTGAAGCTCAATTTAAGGTACGGAATTTAGTGACAGGGCAGCAAAATATGTCTAGATCAACCAGTAAAATCATACATACAAATCCGTTTATTTTTTATGTGTTTTTTCAATGTCTTAGCTTTTGCGAAAAAGGGGGATGCAATTGCATGTAATGTCGGGCCTGGAGTGGGGAACAAGAGTCGCAGTCGGTTCCCTCTAAAAATTATCATCGTATTTCATTGCTAACACAGTTTTTCCAGTAATTTCTACTGCAAAAAATTTTTTGTCAAACTATGAATAGTTGAAGTAAGCGAAACCGGTAGTTTTAGGTAAAACTATTGCTAATCAATGGTACAATAGAAATTTTGACTTTTAATTTTAATATACTATTAATCTTATTTACACGTTCTAATAAAATATGTCTGCAGGAAATTTAGACATGTTTGATTCGACAGTATGTTCTATACATCGCCGACAAATGCAGACATATATACATTGCATATTTTATTTATAGTAGCGATATGCTGTTTTTAGTTGTGTCGACTAACTTCTGCTCCAGAAAACATGAACAAATGAGCTGTCTTTTCAAGTTATTCGTAAAATTTAGTTTATTCTGAGCATTTTTAATGCATGTCTTGTTTTCGTTATTTATGTACGTCGTTTCGATCAAGTAAGTATAAAAAGAATTAGTTAGGAGAGAGCTCGGCATGAATATAAATATTCATTATTGCTATATTATATATGCATACTTATCTTTTTTTTAATTAAATCTGCGAATGTAAGTTGAAAAATACGGGAAAGCTCTTTTACTGAACATCTGTGATGCGATCCTGTCAAGGCAAATTGCGATGCTTCCAATATTTAATTATTATTACATATTATTATTTCTTACACCGTAAATGTTTTTTTCGAAAATGGCGCTCATTGGAGTGAGTCCTATACTCTGGTTTTATGCCGAAAATAAGTGAAAAATTGTAGCGCAAACCCCTTGAAAAAAATTACCGTTTTTGATGATTTAAAAAATATTTTGGGGGGAAATACCCCCAGGGATCACCCCTGCTCTAAACGTCCATGCTTTTGAACTTTGTACCTCTCTAGCCTCTCAGACGAGTGTTAATAGTTAATATAATACTTCCTTACCCTCTAAATAACGAGCTGATGTGTGCATCACATGACTTCCTTTTACTCCAATTTAATGCCATTTTCTCATTATTGGCAGTTTTAATATGATTCAATAATTTACTCTCTAAATATCACCAACAATGGCCAAATTGAAACCAGATTAAAAAAAATTTTTTTTTTTTTAAATCGCCAAATTTGTCGCCAAGTTGGCGACAAAACGTGGGACCAAAAGACTGGCGATATATCGCCAAGTGTCCGACAAATTATAACACAACTTGAGTTTACATCGAAATTAACAATGATTTCCCCCCAAAAAGGAGCAAAAGACCCCCTTAGGAACATCTGAATGCAACCAAAAGGGAAGGTGTACAACTAGACCCCACTAGGAGTCTACGTACAAAATTTCAACTTTCTAGGACATACCGTTTTTGAGTTATGCGAGATACATACACACATACGCACATATACGTACATACGGATGTCACGAGAAAATTCGTTGTAATTAACTCGGGGGTCGTTAACCTCGTTGCAATATCGTAATTGGTCAGAAAATCATTCGGGGGTAAAATGGAATATCGATTTTGAGTGAAATTTTTTTCGCGTATACAATACTTCCTTTTTACTTCCTTCTACAAAAAAAGGAAGTATTGTATTCGCGAAAAAATTTTCACTCAAAAAACGGCCTTAATTTCCATTTTTCTCACCCCCGAATGAATGCTGAGTTTTCTTTTCGAGCCGACCACACACGTGGATATATGCCTAGAAACCTACAGAGACCCGAAATATCCATTTTGACAACCCCCGAGTTAATTACATCGGATTTTCTCGTGACGTCTGTATGTACGTATGTATGTGCGTATGTGTGTATGTGTGTGTGTATCTCGCATAACTCAAAAACGGTATGCCCTAGAAAGTTGAAATTTGGTACGTAGACTCCTAGTGGGACCTAGTTGTGCACCTTACCTTTTGGTTGCATTCGGATGTTCCTAAGGGGTTCTTTTGTCCCTTTTTGGGGTGAAATCATTATTAATTTCGATGTAAACTTAAGTGGTGTTATAATTTGTCGGACACTTGGCGATACATCGCCAGTCTTTTGGTCGCCAAGTTTTGTCGCGACAAATTTTGCGATTTTTTTTTTGGTTTTAATATGGCCATTGTTCGTGATATTTAGAGAGTAAACAATTGAACCACCTTAAAATTGCCAGTAATGGGGAAATGACATTAAATTGGAGTAAAAGGAAGTCATGTGATGCACACATCAGCTCTTTTACTTCCTTTTACAAAAAAGGAAGTATTGTATTCGCGAAAAAAATTTCGCCCAAAAATCGGCATTAATTTCCATTTTGCTCACCCCCAAATGAATTTTGAGTTTTTTTTTCAACCCAACCACACGTGGATGTGTGCCTAGGAACGTACAGACAACCGAAATATCCATTTTGACGATCCCCGAGTTGATTACAACGAGTTTTCTCGTGACGTCTGTATGTACGTATGTATGTGTGTATGTATGTCGCATAACCTCAAGAACAGAATGTCCTAGAAAGTTGAAATTTGGTACATACACTCCTAGTGAGGTCTAGTTGTGCACCTTCTTTTTTGGTTGCATTCGGATGCTCCAAAGTGGGTCTTTTGCCCCTTTTTGGGGGGAAATTATTGTTAATTTCTATGTAAACTCAAGTGGTGCTATAATTTGGCAGACACTTGGCGATATATCGCCAGTCTTTTGGTATCCAAGTTTTGTCGCCAACTTGGCGACAAATTTCGCGATTTTTTAATTTTCTTTTTTTTTTCAAAGACTCCAAATCAGGTGACTGCAACGACAAATGTTTGACACGTTTTGCGTGAAAGTAGCGAAAGAAACCTGATTTCTTTAAATGCTTTGCTTTAAAATCTATCACGTGGCTTGGGTTCTTTGGTTCACGAAGGAAAGTCTTCACTCCCTCCATTTTATCTCTACTCAATGGTTTAGACAGCTGCTATTCGTACAGTTCACGCGTTCATATATTTTTACTTCCTTTTACAAAAAAGGAAGTATTGTATTCGCGAAAAAAATTTCACTCAAAAATCGACCTTAATTTCCATTTTACTCACCCCCGAATGTATATTGAGTTCTTTTTTTTTGACTCGACCACACGTGTATAAGTGCCTAAGAACGTATAGACACGCGAAATATCCATAATGACGATTCTCGAGTTAATTACAACGAATTTTCTCGTGACTTCTGTATGTACGTATGTACGGTTTTGCGTATGAATGTCGCATAACTCAAGAACGGTAAGTCCTAGAACGTTGAAATTTGGTACGTAGACTCCTAGTAAGATCTAGTTGTGCACCTTTCCTTTTGGTTGCATTCGGGTGTTTCTAAAGGGGTCTTTTGCCCCTTTTTTAGGGGAAATCATTGTTAATTTCGATGTAAACTCAAGTGGTGTTATAATATGGCGGACACTTGGCGATATATCGCCAGTCTTTTGGTCGCTAAGTTTTGTCGCCAACTTGGAGACATTTAGCAATTTTTTTAATCTGTTTCAATTTGGCCACTGTTGGTGATATTTAGAGAGTAAACAATTGAATCATATTAAAACTGTCAATAATGAGAAAATGTCTTAAAATTGGAGTAAAAGGAAGTCATGTGATGCACACATCAGCTCGTTGTAAAAGGAAGTAAAAATAATGGCCCCGAAACATTCAAAAACTGAAAGAAGGGGAATGGGGCATTTTCAAAAAGTGAAAAGTGGTGGGGGAAATCAATTTTAATGATTTTTTTCTAGTTAAAAGATTTTTCTTGGATACTAATGAATCGAAACGAAGTTAGCACACATATTCTTGCGTGGAAAGGTACCGGGCAGTATCTAGGATTTTTTTTTTTTTGCATTCTCTCAAATATCTTTTTAACTTTCAATGATGTCTTCCCAAGACCATTTTTTCTCGTTGCTACCTGTACACTGATCAAAGAGATGTTTTTATTTAAGTTAAATAAATAATAAAAATAATAATAATAGGTTCAATTTATTTGACAGTTCGGTTAATTGGATGCTCTACTGGAGTTATCGCTTACAGTCTCATTTTTCCAACAGCCAAAATTTTATTATTTTTCTGACTGCGTTGATTTTTACATTTCGTCTAATATCGCAAGTAATACACTTACATTTAGAAGTTGGGCTGCATGCTCAATTTATGAGATTCAACAAAAGAAAAGTAACTTGATAACACGGTAGCGCTTAGTTTTCACAACAATGTCATCGCGCAAACTAACTCGCAAAACATTAAACCAATCAAATTCAGAGTTCATCGCATTTTTCCGAAAACCGCTCTTTCTGGAGTTTTTTTCCTGAAGGTATTCAAGTTTTTTCGCCAAATCGTGTTGACAAATATCGCCAAGCAACGAACTTAGAGACCAATTTTTTTTCCAGACTTGTTAAATGTTAATTCTTAATAATTCATTTTGTAAAACTTCTTTCTCTGTCAATGTAGTTCTGTTGTAAGAAAAACAACTTGCTTGAGCTACAGTTTGTGTAGTTCATTAAATCAAACAAATAATGTGTCGGTTTTTAGTAGATAAACGCCACTAATAGTGTTTGTTTTCATCAACAGAAAATAAATTTTGGGGGGTCAAATCGGTGCTACAATCTCATTCATTGAAACATGATGATTACTTTTATTCACTGAAAATAAACAGCAACTTTTGAGATTTTACTAAATACATATAAAAGATTACCAAAAAGTATTTTTTTCCATTATTAAGCTCGGGACTACTTTTTAGTTCCAAGGTATCACAACGGAATCTATTTTAATAAATCTGAATGTTTGTATTCCGGCATTGGTTCTTAAACACTTTATCATTGACTGATTTAAGATGAACGAAAAAGCAGTTTTTCGTGTCTTAGAATCATTACATCCAGCGAAGAAAAAAAAAAAAAAGAAAAACTCCGTTAGACGTCGAAACATAGTATGGAGAAGTATAACTTTGATAAGAAGAGACCTGACCTTGAGAAAGTTCATTTCTACATAGGGAGAACGAGGCGTAAAAGAAAGATTTGCTACATTTGTACGAAGTTGGGTCAGTTTATCTCATTACGTTATTGGCAAGCAATTTTGGTACCTCTCACTGTTTCGGATTGTATATTACGGGCCCGTTTTTCACATGTACCTTATATTTTTGAAAATAATGGCTTTTTGGGGGAGCGGAGGGGGGGGGGGTCACTTTGTCCGAAAACGGAAAACTGATTCCTTGTAAAGAGCGTAGATAGTTTAGAAAATAAAAACTATTTTTGAAAAAACTAACTCCTGACCAACGCCTCCTAAACACTAATAGCTTGTCGCTTTCTCACTTTTAACATAGAGCAAAATGATCCCAATAAGCAAATTTCGGTACTCTTGCTACTGCCATCTATCGAAGGTCGAAGGTATTAGAAATAAATAGCGGAGTTAAGCAATTGGTTAACTTCTAAATTTAAATTTTGGAATTCATCAATAAACAATCTGATTTGAATTTTTTGGATCTATCACCATAGCAACGCCATCCTTGTATTGCCGCCAGGTAGTGTTGAAAGTGTACCGGCGGAGGATCACTTTTTGAGGCAAATGTGATAGGCATTTAGTATTAGGAGGCGTTGCTTCTGACGAGTGTATGCCATCAGACACTTTCAGATCTACACGGATCGCAAAATGCGCAATAACGAAGTCAACCACAGCTTCGGAGATGGAGCCGGAGTCAGACTGATTTTCAGGTAAAGAAGTCTAAGTTAAATTCCAAATTCGTTAGAACTCCAAGAGTCGGAGTCATTCCTTTTCCCTCCTTGTCCTTTGAGTCTACCAGGGCTGCAGAGTAAGGACCGGAGTCGGACTCATATTGGGTAAAGGAGTCGGAGATTCTACAACTGCTGGAGTTGGAACCAGTCATTTTCCCGCCTACTCTGCAACCCTGGTGCCAACTGTATAAACATGGGCTCCTTCTCTCCCAAACCAGTTGCTATATCTTGACCACGGAAAGATGATGGATAAACTGTAAGCGGAAACAACTCTTTATTTTGTAGTAGGTATGATCAGCGAGATGGCGCGAGCAGTAGGAACTTTATTGATTGCACGTTCTCGCTGATCCTACCTTTAACAAAATGAAGTGTTCTGTTTTCGCTTCCAGTTCATCCGCCATCTCTCCGTAATCAAGCTATACATTTGAATACTTAAGCCCTAAATACCAAAACAGGTGATTTTATGATTGTATTTGAACATCTTTCAGAGATTTCAGGGTACTTTGCCATCAATCAACAGCATTTATTTATCAAGAATTTCCTCCTACCCACCTTTAGTCAGAACCAAATTATTTCAAAAATCCTGGGCTCACGCACTTCTGAGCCACGCCCCAGTCTAAAAGAACTCGTCCAAGTGTATGCTAGAAGGATCAGTTTGCTTTCTAATTATTTCACGATTCATTAGCAAGAAAATAGTTTTATACGATAACTAGTGAGCAATGGGGTCGTTTCCCAAATTTTAAAAGTATTTTTTTCTGAAAGAGCATGCTTAAAAACAAAGGATTGGACGATTTTTTTTAAATTATTTGGCTATGTTCAGTATTTAAAAAAAAACATTGTAGTCGGTGCGTTTTTATTATTTACGCTTCTGCCGATGACATCACAAATGATGAAATGCCATTCACTGATCATAATATTTAATTTGCATCTTTACTCATATGTAGTGGCAACGATATGGTTGATAGCAAGCTTAGAGTGCAATATCATAGACTAATAATAAGAGTAGACCGAGCTTTCTCATTCTTGCTGATGAAGAAAATTGGTTCATAGATGTATCATGTGACTAGTGGAAGGGCTTGGCGAAGACTTTGGCAGCATGGTTGCTAGATGGCAGCATTATCTACAGTTTGGCACTCGACATGTATTTTACGACAATGTGTTTTCATTAAAAAAAACTTCCAGGTGCAGAGATTGAACTGTTTTTCTTTTAGTGTGACATTCTATTATTTTGACATTAGTAATAGTTTTTGATCAGTTTTCGGTAACTTTTATTTCATTTGGAGCTGTCAGCGTTGGCGTGAACGAAATGGCGTAAACGTTTTGCGTTAACGCAAAAATGTACTAATCGGTATCTTAAATTGAAACTGTAGGTAAAAGTCTTACCGTTTGCTGATTCTTCTTGGTCGCTTGCATCTTTAACTGCTTAGAGAGTTATTGAAATTGACTAAAGAAAATGCACAATACTATCTAAACGAAAAACTCACTATATTAACAAAATATTTACAACTTAGAATAACAAATTTACAAATCGGACTCCATAAAAGATCATTCTTCCGTGTTCCATAAATTCTATTTATTTTATTTCGCGCTGGCGTTGATCGTCTGCTACGATTAACGCCCGCTGTTGCTAGGATATCCACCAGTCACATGGTTTGGTTTATGAGCAGCAAAAGGGTTGCCATAGCTCGGTCTACTCTTATTATTAGTCTATGTGCAATATTTAATTCGCTTCTTGATTATCATGATGTCTAACCGTTAGTGGAGATGCGCAAAAATACATCATTTGTGACATCATAAAAACCACGCCTTGTTTTCAAAATCGGAAGCTTTAAAAAATTAATTAAAAATTGAGCGTTGGGAAAATGAAGTTTTTTCTCACTCCATGTCATTTATTTATTTATTTTTTTGCTTATTCTATGAATTTCAGTGACTAAAAGTAGTACTTTTGACTGAAGGAAACAACCCCATTACTATTGGATTCCCTCCATTT
Source organism: Uloborus diversus (assembly GCF_026930045.1). Lineage (NCBI taxonomy): Eukaryota > Metazoa > Arthropoda > Arachnida > Araneae > Uloboridae > Uloborus > Uloborus diversus. The sequence goes on along the minus strand of NC_072737.1, from coordinate 19,924,535 downwards.
TTTTTTATATATGTACGGTCTTTTCTTTACAGATGTTTCATGACATTTTTTTTATAGATTTGTTCGAAGGGGACATTATCGTAGATCGAGTATCCAGTAGAGACCCAGCATTTTTGCATGACTTAAGAAGAACCTCGCTTCGACATCGAAGGTAATTGCATTAAAATCTAATTTCTGCGGAAGAAAATCGTGAAAAGTATTTTTTCGAATGCTTCACTTTAAGGTTAAAATTCGATTTTTTAGGTTAAAATTCGATTACTTAAGGTTAAAATTCGATTTTTAAGGTTAAAATTCGAATAATTAAGGTTAAAATACGATTTATTGGTTTTTAAGCTAGTTGGAGAATTGAAACTTGTAATGTATATTAACTACTAGAGTTTGATACTGACGTTTATACATTTTAACATACACGTCATGCACAGCATTTAATACATTTTCTTTTGCTACTTATTTTGATTTCATTCCATTAGGCATTGATTGAAGAGTATGTTCATTTTTTTAAATGCTATATCATTGTGACCTGTATTATATTTGGCAACGTAACATTGGTGACGAGAGTAGCAGATCAAAAAAAAAAAGTACCGAAAAAAGTCAAGGATTTAAGTTACTTTCGTCTCAATCTTAATATATAAAAATCAATGTTCTGAGATAACATATATATATCAACGCACAGCCAATACCGCTGAAGCCTCAGACTTGAAATTTGGCAGGCAAATCCACATGATTACGAAAGTATCCACTAAGAAAGGATTTTTCGAGGTATCAATTAGTTCAGGAGGAATTAATTAAAACCCCTTAATTTCTATGAAATCAAAACCTGTCATTGAAATTTAAATCCCTTATTTTCAGAGGCTTTCCTCCATTCAAATCATTATTCAGTACTTCATCTCAACTTTTGGTCGATAGCGAATTCGCAACTCCAACAAACTATAGGGGCGCTGCAGTCACTGTCTAATGGCGGATGAAAAAACTAAAACAAACGCACGCTGTAACGTATAAATTGCGTCTAAACTTAGGAAATGAGAGAAATTTTTGTTCGCATGTATGATTTTTTGTTCTTTATTCATTTGAAAAGATTTTTCAAAGTCTTTTGGTTATTCTGACTCATGTAGAAAGAGATTAGAAATCAAAAAGTATTACGAAAGTAAAAAAATTAATGCAGAACACACAGTAAGTTGTTCTGAAGCAGCCATTTTCACGATGTTGAATTCGGAATTCATAAATTTTTGGTTCGCTTCGAACAGCATTTTCATTTTGTACCCTTTTTTCTATACATTAGTACATATTATGTCCAGTGTCGTGACATTTCCGGCATTTGTTGACATTTTTGACACATAGTGCACATACGTGACAGACTGTCAAGAGTAACATTTAACACTAGATAATTTATTTCTATGACTATATGATTGGATATCAAAAGAAATCATCATGCATTTAATTCATTCGTCATGGAAATGATTTAACTGATATGCGAAATCTTGTCAAGATACATTATTAATTCACACAATTTTAAAACTATAACCCTATAATTAGATTTTTTGGCGAAACTCTTCCATCGATTATGACAGCTTTTGCAGAGCAATAAAGTTAAGTTGGCGCGATATTTTAGCGATAAATATTCCAAACTTTTATTTTTGATTGTTAAAATTCTTAACGTTCTTTCTGGATTTTTCAATCTGTTCTGCGATAAATATTTTCAAGAAAATTTATTTTCATACTGTCCATTTCAGTTGGATGCTGTAGTAACAAAGGTTATTTAAATCATTTATGTGGAATTAGGTTAAGGAAAAGAGAAATTTTTCAGCATGGCCCTAGTGTCCAGTCAATGTTGTTAAGTCCACATTTTTTCATCGAATTGAAAAACTGATATTTATTCAAATTCACTCAGAACAAAATAAATAAAATATGTACTCACAGTTTATATCAGATATTTTTGATGTTACGCTGTTGCGGATGACGATTCCAAATGATGAATTACGCAAACAAAAAAAAAAAAAAAAAAAATACACGTAACAAACTGTTTGTTTTGCCCAAAATGAACACGTGGAACGCAATGTTTTTGTTTTTTCGGCAGTTTTGTAAATATCCGCAAGGTAGCGTATTCGAGCTCTGGAGTTGCGAATTTTAAACTGGATATTGTTTTTGTTTCTCACCTGATTCTTCGAGGCTTTTCTCAAGTCAAATAATAATGTTTCTGTCTTTTGCTTTCATTTTTTCAAAACTAGAAACGAAGTTTTTAAGAACATCATCACAAGCTGACTATCCTTTTGAATTTAGAAGAGTGCAGTTTCCTATAAAAGTTTGCTTTGCAACAACCGTTAATAAGTCACAAGGACAGACATTAAAAATAGCAGAAATCGATTTAAGAGAAGACTTTTTTCCAACACGGCCAATTTTATGTAGCTTGTTCCAAAGTCAGTTCATCAAACAGCTTAATAATTTTAGCACCAGAAGAAAAAAAAACTAAAAATATTGTATACAAAGAATCTTTTGCTTGAACATAGGTATAACAATAAAATGTGGATGGCCTGTGTTTGCAAAGATAATCAATACTTTAAAAGGATCGTTAGTAACAGTTAAAGATTGGTTAAGGACAACTGCACATATATAAGGAGTCCAGGGGCCCGGGATCCTCCCAAAATTAGAAAAAATTATAGGTAAAAAGTAATTATTATAGGGGATTTTCGAAACTAGGTACACCAAGCACTCTTAACCCCTGCTAATTCCATTACCCGAGCAATGCCGGGTACGGGAATGTTAGTTAAAGTATATTTTTCTGAAAATGAATTGGTATTCTCAGTTGAGGTTTCAGTGTTCATACGTTCAGCCAAGGGCACCCATATAGGGGGGAAAGGGGGGCTTGAGCCCATCCCTTGAAATTGGAACTCCCTTGCTTTTGGTACTTTTTTCTTTACAAAAATGTAAAAACATTAATTCTCCAGCCATTAATGAATAAGTTATTAAAAATGAAATATTTTAATGACTCTAATCTGTCCCAAAATCGGTTTCCATGGAGAAAATACCCTCCTATCCCATGGGGAAAATATCTGAGCCCCCTTTGCAATTTTGCATGTGGGCGCCCTTGCGTTCAGCAATTGCGAAATTGCGTAAGAAAACATAAACCTTTTCGAAAACCATCACTAAATATTAAAATCCTGAAAGTTGGGCTTTAGAGGAAATTGAAAAACTGAATCACAGAGCTCAAAATCCGATGGCGTTGCCTGAATGCAATGTTTGAACGCTTGTTGTATGTAATACTCAAAACTACAGTATGCTAAAAAAAAAAAAAAAAAAAAAAATTAAAAAAAACACGTTTGATTATTGGTTTTTGTAGCCAAATAAAATTAGCAAATATTTCATCTAACTAGGGTAATTTTAAAGATGTGCTTTTAAACTCTCGATTGTCCGTGGAATTGGATGGCACAAGTGCAGCGGATAATAAAAATCGCGGATATACGGCAACAAGACTAAAACGAGGGACAAATAAAGTAAAAATTGTCTTTCATCAAATACTTAGCGGTACAGATGCATAACACTTTCTACAAACAATGAAAATATATACAGTACAGTAAAAATGTTTTGTATTTTTGTGAAACAGAACTTAACATCAATATAGAACAAGTGTATAATACGATGAAGGAAACACAAAAAATAAATAAATAAATAGAACAAAAACTACTGAGTTTAAATTTGCAATTTTTCGACCAAAAAAAAGGCATTATTATTTTTCTTTTTGCTGCGAAAATACATGTTCCTGATTGTTGACTGACTCGTGGATAATCCGCCCCGCGGATAATCCGATCGCGGATATTCGGGAGTTCACTGTATTATATCGTTTTTACTCCACCACACACGAAATATGCAACGAACTTTGGGCCAGTATTATTGGAAAAAAAACTCCATTAAAATCTGTACCTGAATCAATTATAATAAAGTTTTGCAAAATATTTTTTACAGATTGGTATTGTGTTTGTCGGTGAGCGATATTTTTTAATATTTTTTTTCTTTTGAAACAATCAAAAGTTGCACACGCAATTTTTGTCAAAAACGACGTTTTTAATGCCAAAATAAATTACTGTCTGACCACCAATGAGATGGAAAGGCAAACTTCCGGTTTACATGTGGAAATGGACGCATCTATTACTTTTCAGGGATGCCAGCTTTTACAGATGAGCGTTAGCCTCCAAATTAAGCAGAGTCACATTGAAATGAACAAAACAAGCGCATCAAATGCATACAATATACCGACAGCACGCTCATCCCATCCAGAGACGGCAGTTTTGTCCTTGTTATGGACTCTTCAGTCCTGAATAGGGAATAACCGAGTAGGAGTCTCGGCTTCTCTTTCAGCTTCTACGAGATGACATTCGTCTCCAACTCGGTTATTCCCTATTCCAGACTGATGAGATCACAACAAGGACGAAACTGCAGTCTCTGGATGGGATGACCTGGCTGTCGGTACATTGCATGCAATTTCGTCTCAACCTTGGCTTAGGGTTGGTTAAGTTACTGCTTAATACGCGCATCAATTTTTTTCGTTTCCTCCTTTATTCAGATCGACCAGCCTAAACTGGACGTTTGCCAATTCTATAGCAACCGTGGGCAGAGAGTACTAAACTAATTTTTCCTCTTTCTCACTGTTAAATATTTTATTAACATTTATAATTTGCATGTATATTTTCTTGTTTCAGTTAAGCTTAAAGTTGAAGTATTTTTTATGGTAATTCATCACATGATCCAATGACGTTGTATGCGTCCTTTAAATAGGCTGAATGCCGTTTCAGTTTCTTGATTTGATGTGACCTAATCGATGCTGTAATCTTGATGCTATCTTAGCACTTATGACAGTCCCTCTTGATGTGACTGAATTATCCTGATAAATATGTTAAACATTATCTATTTTGTGTATAAGTAAATAAACGTATTTATTTTGAAATAATGAGTCATGAATATATTGCTAACATTTTAACTTAACTTGAATACCGAGGAAAATTCTTCACTAATTAGACCAAACTTGGCATACTTGGAATTTCAACTTGACACACTATTTTTTTTTTGTTTACTCACCCAGGAAAGGCAACTGGAGGAGACATGCCCGAAGGCGGAAAGGACGTGCAGCTACAGCCAGAACGGACAGATTGTGGCCCCATGCAGTCATACCATACGAGATTGAGGCCAACTTTAGTGGTAAGTATCATTGATTATTGCTAATTCTCCAAAATCCTAACGATATCGTGCCCGGGGAAAATAACACAAGAATTGGTTGACCCATTTTTTTTTACTTCAATAGAAATGATTTTCCCAATGTATTTCCGTTCATATGAAAACAATAACTCGTTTATTTTTTCGTTAGAAAATCTTTGAATTAGCAGGGAGTCACTCTCCTGGCTGCACGAATCTTTTTCTGAAATGCACTTAAATTATTTTAAAATTTTATATCAACATTCCTCAAACTAAAGTTGTAGTATTAAATTATGCATACTTAAAGGTGAAAATAATATTATTTTGGTCCATTTAATTATTGAAATAATCGAGGCACATCATTTTCTAGTTTGTCCCCAGGTTTTTATGTCTTCTGGCCCAGGAATTAGTTAAATTATTACAGGTAAAAAGAAGGAATTTTGAATCGGTTGCATAGAAACACTGTTTATTCTCCCTATTTTGTTGGAATCCTAAGTATTTTGCATTTCTGGTTTGCCTGTATAATTTTGAAGTTCTAAACTGAGGTATGTGCAATATTTTTGCTGTCTCCTAGAAAACATTTCTGATTTGTATGAAAAGCTTGTTTTAATCATTCCTGCTATGCGTACAATTTAATTAAGAGATAAGAATCAAAATAACACATTTAAACTTAAATGTAATTCCGGGCCTTGGCAACAGGATCTGTGTTAGTAAAAAGTCAACTCTCCTGGTACACAAAAATGTCACTCTCCTGGTATTTTCTATGCCAGACCAGCAAAGCAAAAATGTAATATGGCTAAAGTGTTTTTTACCCTTTGTTTTTCTCATATTATACTCCACCGAGTACTTTTGGGGAACGTGTTCGTTCAATCTGCGGATTCGAAAGCACCTTGGTCGCTTGCTTTGCAGTTACCATACATAAATTACCTCCCCTATAGCTTCAAATTCAAATTGCGTAAGTGGAAGTGTCTGGTTGTGCCATCTGTTGATGGTTAAGCCAGTTAAAGGCCTTTTGTATTAGGGACAATGATGGCCTACCTAGAGTGCCACTTTACAAGTGACTTGAATAATGAGTGAGCGAAGAGCAACTTTAGGGAGAGTGACACCTGAATTCTGAAGAGGCAGTAACGTGCTACAACAAACGTTTTGTCGCTGTCGGAATCGGGATGAGCCGACCATCACTGATTGTTTCTGCTTACGGTTTTAGGGGAGCACAGGGCCCTGTTCAAGCAAGCCATGCGGTACTGGGAGAACGAGACCTGTGTCCAGTTTGTAGAACGAAGCCCGTCCCTCCATCCCGACTACATCGTCTTCACAGAGAGGGCGTGCGGGTGAGTGTAGAAACTTTCTTCTCCTAATAAGTTACGCCATAGATCTTGATGAACTAGATTCCGCAAGCGAATGGATCTGGTGGCGTACATATAAGTCGCGTGAAACATGTACTAAGTATACAGTGGTGATAATAAAAATTGCATCACCCGCGCCGCAAAGGAGAGTAAAATCATCCCGACTGCATTCAACACACAGTCAAGCATCCCGTATCCCAGATGATTTGGGGATGTATTTCTGATCCAGGAGTTGGTGGGCTTCACTTTGTGCAAGGAACAGTAAACACTCAGGTGTATATTGGCATTTTGGAGGAGAAATTGCTTCATACTGTCCGGGATCACTTTACTTCAGTTCCAAACATCATTTTCCAGGATGATTCTGCTCCACGCCATAGGGCAAAACTGGTAAGTAACAATTTAAAAACCTTTATCCTACTAGTAGACTTAAATTGACATGAGTTTAAGCATTTTTTTTCTCTAAACTCACACGCAGGTTCAGAAATGGAAAAATGAGCATGGGGTCAGCAGTTTGCCTTGGCCCGGAAACAGCCCCGATCTACGTAAACAATTATCGGATTCCTGCAGTTGAATGTTTATTTCATAAGTTTTGCAGAATTTCACATACATTCATCGTCAATCGGTTGACCAAAACTTCTAACATAACCCCATTGTTGTGAAAATACGAGGGTAATGCAATTTTTTTTACCAGCACTGTAGACTTAAATGAATCTACCTCGGCTCCCTCACATAGTTTCCCTACTGATTCAGAAGTATTCTAGGACCTTTCAGCTTTGACTAATTTTCTACGGATCCTGGCTCTTGGTCAGAATAAAGAAACAGAGTACGGGGCCGCTGGACTGCTGTGTTGTAGTTGATGAATCCTACTATCCAACTAAAAACTCGCCAAAGGCCATGATTCTCTAAAAAATGCGAAACATTTCTAGGAACTCGGCTAAGTTATGTTGCAAACAGCTGTCCGTTTTGCGGGGAAGTCATCCGTGAATTTTATGTACACAGAAGAAAAGGGAAATTCATAATTGCAGGTAAATAACATCGGGTGAAAAGCGTGTTCATGCAGCGTATCGAAACTCTTAGTACATTGTCGCGAAAAATGTGTAAAATATCAAGATGTTCAAGCGAAATTATTTTTTTTTTCACCGTGGTTGTAAATGAATGGACATTCTACAGCTTGGTGCACAAACAAAAGGCTACTTAATCGTAAATTATCAAAGAATGCTGTATTCTCATCTTTTAAAAATAATTTCGCTTTTTTTTCTTGTATATACTGCTACATCGCTGAGAAAATATGCAAAGAATAAAATAAGATTCAATTCTCTATTGCGCCCTAGAATGAGTTTTACTGCAATTGCTGGAACAAAATTTAAAAAAAAAAAAGTAAAAATTTTATTTTTTACAAGCGTATTTTTTATGACTTTGAACATTGCAATGAAATCGTTTATGAAAGTTGTATACTGAACATAAATATTCCATATTTTTTGTAATTTTACCATATGCAGTTCTTCGGAAACAGTTTTCAGAACAGTTCCCACATTAAATACTACCCCCTTTTTATGGTTAAAGTTCTTTTAGCAGAAGTACAATAAACCCTCATTTTACGCCGTGGTTACGCTCCACGGAAATGCAGCGTAAATCAAAACCGCGTAAATTAAGACTAAATACAGGTTAGGTTCTGTATGAGAAAAAAATCATTTTAGTGAAGACTAATTGTAAGTTTAATGTGTACTTATATCGATTTCTATGCACAACATGCATAAAGAAAATTTAAATTAATTTCGTGTTCTGTTTATAAAAGGAAGCTGCCTATGATAGTCTGTCAGCCCTTGTTCAGTCATTAACAATTTTTCTCTGTAGTTCTTTGCGGAGCATTAACGCATCCTTGATCACCTGCGTCATTTTCATAATAGAGCTTTCTATCACTAAGAAATCAGAAAGATCATTTCTATTGTCTAGGAATGTCTCAAAATTTTCAATGTGAACGTTTTTGGTTGTGCGTCACTGACGTCGGTATCCTCGTTGATTTTGGCCGCCTTTGTCACCATTAAAAGCTCTTCTTCCAGTGAGTTCTGAACTGTGCTAGTTTCATAACTTTACTGCTGGAAAGAGCTCTAAAAACAATGGCATAAAATGTCTCCGGTGGCCCAAACTCGGTTATTAGCACGCCGAAATGCAATCGATTACGAATAATCTGAAATCTTTAGGAGTTTGGATTTTGAAAGAGGGGAAAATTTTATCTGTTTGCATTGCCGCTTCCACGTAAAACCAAAACTCATCCGCGTAAAATAAAATCAAGGTGTCAAATCTTAAACCGCGTGTAATCGAAACCGCGTAAAGTAAACCCGCGTAAAACGAGGGTCTACTACACTCATGTTTGTGAAAATTGCAACACCAAGAAGGAATTACGCATAATGACTTGAAATTCAAAGGAAATGTACAGCAGGATAAGATATGCAAATGAATAGAATTACAGAGTCGTCGCGCATGCGTGGACCGAGTTACGCCCTCTGAACTGCGACGTAGACTCTGTGTATAAAGGGCTGTAAAAGTATTTTGGAATTATTGTAGGATTATTTGCCGATCGTAGATGTTTCTCTAGTACTCAATATGCATTGTCCAAAACGCAGAGCGTCACAAACGAGTAACGGAGTTCGAATGTAGCCGCATGATCTGCATGCGTGAGGGTGAACTTAATTGTAGAGAAATTAGTGCCCGCACGTGGTGTAATGCCTCAACTGTGGTGCGTAGTTGTAAAAGATGGACAGAGGATGATGAAATTAGTCGAAAGACTCACGCCAGCCCACGCACCCGAAACGACGACACGAGATTATCAACACCTCACCCGCCTAGCTGTGATGGGTTGTATAGCGTCCTCTAGTATGCTAGCCGAACGTCGGAGTATGGCTAAAGGTGTCACACTTGCTGCATTCTCGGTTCGTCGCCGTCTGCTGCCTCTGGGTCTGCATGCAAGGATGCCCCTATGCAGGATTTCCTTTACCTCTAACCATTGTCACTTCCGGCTTCAATGAGCTCACCAACACACCCAATTGCATGCGAACTAGTGACAAGTCGTCTTCTCGGATGAGTCCAGATTTAATCTGCACTATAACGATGGACGTGTACGCGTCAGACGTTACACAGGGGAATGTCACCTCCCAGAGTGGGTAATCCGACGTCATGCCGACATAACGCCAAGCGCCATGGTCTGGAACGCTAATGAATATCAAGGGCAGTCCCATCCAGTCCGAATGACGGGTAACCTCAATATCGAGCGCTGCTTCAGGGACGCTGTGACGCCGGAGGTACTACCCCTTCTTCAGAGCATTCCTGGTGCAGCGTTTCAGCAGGACAATGCACGTCCACATGTCGCACGTAACGTACAAGTGTTCTTCGGTGCACGACAGGTTACGCTACTTCCTTGGTCTGCGCGTTCTCCGGATATGACACCCGTCAAGCATGTCTCGGATTGCGTTGGTCGGAGGCTCGCCCATGTGTCTCGTCCGGTAGTTGGTACGGAAGAACTTTGGCTTCAGATTGAAGCCATATGGGATGCTATTCCAGATCGTAACATTCAGAACCTCTATGATTCGATACCAAACGTGTACAGGCTGTCATAACTGCGCGGGGTAGCTACATTCGATAGTAATTTACGCCAGTTATTTTCATTTCAGTGATCTGTAATTTTGATCGTTTATCTGTAGCACTATGAGTAACATGTGAAACAAATTTTATCCTTTTCCAATGAGTCTTTCATGTTGTTGCAATTTTCACAAACATGAGTGTATATTTGATCATGAAATTTTAATGTATACACATTTTCTACTAAGAATCCTTTTTGATGCAGTTTTCACAAGAATTATAACCATAATTTCACAACTAATCAAAAACTACACGGAATTTGCTTGCGCAGAAACATTTTCAAACTAAGCAGGATAAAAACGACCAAGGGCTCGAAACGATTCCATTGTTCTCTAGCCCCTCAAGAAAATTTCGATCCTCTTGGTACCCTCGAACAAGAATGACAGCCACTTTCGCTGTTCTCTTGTCAATAAAAGACCGAAAAAGTTTTCGACCCGAAAACTTTTGAAACCCATTCTTCGCCGTCTTAACAGCGCGCTCCTCACCCCCGCCTCCTTCTGGAGAACGTTTGAGAGTTTCAGATAAAAATCTGGCGAATAATGAGCGAATGCCGATAAAAGGTTCCTCATTAGAATTCCGAATCGGAAGCGGATATGCGGAATCGATTCTCCGTGGAGCGGCCACTTCCGTGCCGATGTTTCCAAAACTTCTTGGTCGTTTCCGCAAAATTTTACACAGTCCGGTAGGCCACCATTTTATGACCCATTCGAACAGACAAATGAATGGCTACGATTTTCCACTGCAATGAAGACCTTAAAGAATGGGGGAATTGGACTATGCTATCTCCAGTCTGAAAATCATTTAGCACGGCTCAGAATAAGAACAACGCGAAAGTATGTGGATCAAAATAAATAAATAAAATAAAATAAATAAGTTAAAAAAATATTAATTTGAATTTTGACATCTTGAATTCAAATTATGTTTTTCGCAATCACGAGTGTATGTATGTAGGCGTGTGTGTTTGTGTGGGGGGGGGGGGTGGGTATGTGTGTTTGTGTGTAGGGGGTATGTATATGTGTGTATAGGCATGTGTGTTTGTGTCTGTGTGCAGGCATATGTGTGTGGGTAGTTGTGTGTATGAATGTGTGTGTGGGGGGGGGGGTGTATGTGTGTGTAGTCATATGTGTTTGTGTCTGTGTGCAGGCATGAATGTGTGGGTAGTTGTGTGTGTGTATGTGTGTGTGCGTGCGTGTGTGTAGTTGTGTATGTATGCGCGCGTGTGTAGGATATGGATGCAACCTGGAAACGGCTTTAGCTATAGGAGCAGCATCGTGAGGAGCCGGTCGACGGTGATGCTGCAGAGGGTGCTGGCGGGAAAATAAAATCATAGGACATCAAAACAGTCAAATGAAAGCAATAAGCAATCGTGATTGCTCAAAAATTAAAAACCAAATAAAATAAAAATAAAAAGACCGAAAGTGAGTATTGAATATTCTATTCTTCCTGAATACTATATGAATACTATAAGTACAATTTCCTAAAATTAAGATGCTCTTTTAAGACTTTGCCCTTACATAGGAACATGTCTCCACATGCTCATATCTTATTGTTTCAGCAGTAGCTTATATAAAGTGCAAATGATAAAATATGCATGAAACAATTTCGTTCAAATATATCGATCTCCCCCCCCCCCCCTCCTCCCGAAGACATTTTTTTGTAATTGTTAATTTTTTTACGGATTCTGCAATTACGGAACTACGACAATTTTAAAGCGATAACCCTGTACCTCACAGCCAGGCCAGGTAAGTCACATAATCGCTACTTTACAGGAGATCGAAAAACTCGCTTGAGGATGGGACGGGCTCTCCTTTCACACTGGTTTATTACTACAAAGGAGGATTACGTTTTTTTAGGATTACGTTCATGTGGCTGGATGCGGAATAGGACTCTACATACAATGCACTAATAAGCAGAAAATCGCAATTTGTGGACGTAGTTCGTTAGTCTGACTTTGAGGTACAAAAATTATTTTGATTAGTAACTACACGTAAATCCAACGGGGAAACAAACTGATGTGTGCATCACATGACTTCCTTTTACTCCAATTTAATGATAAAGTGCCTCCGAGTAAGCAAAGAAACACTTTAAATATTGTCACCCCAAGTTTGTTGCGAACCGAAGCAAAGAAACCGTTTTATACAGTTAAATTTTCCCAATGTTGGCAGTTTTAGTGTGATTCAATAGGAAACTCTAAATAAGGCGCAATTAAAACCAGATTTTTTTTAAAAAAAATACACCAAATTTGTCGCCAAGTTGGCGACAAAACTTGGTGACGAAGAGCTTGGTGATATATTGCCACGTGTTTGCCAAATTATAACACCACTTGAGTTTACATTGAAATTAACAATGATTTTACCCCCAAAAAGGTGTAAAAGACCCCCTATGGAAGATCAGAATGCAATCAAAAGGGAAGGTGCACAACTAGACCCCACTAGAAGTCTACGTACCAAATTTTAACTTTCTAGGACATATCGTTTTTGAGTTATGCGAGATACATACGCACATACGTACATGCACACATACACACATCCGCATATACATACATACATACAGACGTCACGAGAAAACTCGTCGTAATTAACTCGGGAATCGTCAAAATGGATATTTCGGGCGTCTATACGTTCTTAGGCACTTATCCACGTGTGGTTGAGTCGGGAAAAAAAAAAACTCAACATTCATTCGGGGGTGAGCAAAATGGAAATTAAGGTCAATTTTTGAGTTAAAAAATATTTGCGAATACAATACTTCCTTTTTTGTAAAAGGAAGTAAAAAATCAGTTTGAAGGAAAAGAAGGTTGAATTTGCATATTTTATTGTTTGCAAATTTGTTGCTGCTAAAATACAGAAGTAACAAATCTCTTTAAAGAGTTGATTACGGTTCAATAAAACTAGAAAAATCTGCCAAGTACAATAGAACCTCATTATGTCGGACTAATAAAGGATCAAAGTCGTCCGTACGGATTGATCAAAATAACCTGTATGATTTGAACCAGGGTACATAAACAAACTACTGTACACAGAAAATATTGTATTTTGAATTCATGAGACTGAAATATAAAACTGGGCATAAGAGAAAATTACAAAAATATGTAACAAAAATACAAAACACGCCCTACAAAAATACATTATTGTGCTTTCATCAACGTTCACTCAACATTCATTCGGGGGTGAGCAAAGTGGAAATTAAGGTCGATTTTTGAGTAAAATTTTTTTGCGAATGCAATACTTCCTTTTTTGTAAAAAGAAGTAAAAAGGGCATCCATTACAGCCAAATAGGTCAATTGCGAACCTTGTTGGTTAACTTTACACCCACTCACATTGTGAAAAACTCTGGTTCTCGTCTCATCACCGAAGTTAAGCAACATCGGGCGGTGGTGGTATTGAGGGTCTATGTCAAATTCTGAAAATCGAGAAAACTCGGACGACACCACTGCATGCGCAATCGGACGTCATGGTTCAGAGATTTAGCCGTAGCAATATTTTTTAGTATAGTTGACCTCAAAAGTAACTGTAGTAGGCACTGTGCTGCACTCTGCTGGCGCGATTAAAATACTCGTGTTATATATCGTCGTCTTCAAACAACAGTACTGTTCGCCTCTGAGAAGTTGAGCTATGGCCTTGAACAAGTCTATTTCTTTCAAGGGAAGGGCTATCAGTATGAGTAGGAATCGTTAGGCGCAGAGTAGGGCTACCATTGGAACCCTTTTATCGGCGAGAAAATCCTTTACCGTTTGCTACTTCTTACCTGAATAGTAATATTGTCCGCCAAATGGGCAATTACACTGCAGACTAAATCTGCAAGTTCTTAAGCCAATCTTCCTCACCCCTATTTCAACTAATGGAATCGTTTAATCGGTCGGGCAGCGGAGCTCAACTTGCCAGAGGTGGACAGTAGGATGTCTTAATGTTATTCCTGGAATTAGAGTTCATTTCCTCCTGGACTCATTACACATGAAATATTTGTAACTAAAAAAACTTGGTACATTTCTCTTCATATTCATGTATTACTTATGATAATGTGGGCAGTAGTTTCGGAAATATGGTTTTGAAAAATCTGTTCCAACATTTGTACTCAACCCTGTAAGTTTGAACACGGCCAATTTTATCACCAATCATTCTAAAGTGACTGTTTGCGAGCTACTTTCGAATGCCAATTTGAACTGGTTGAAATCTCGCGTCTTTTGCACTGCTTTTCATGCAATATTATAAATTGAAGAAGATTTGTGATGCCATCTTTTCTTTACTAATAATAAAGCTGAAAGTCTCTCTGTCAGGAGGATGTCTGGATCTCTGTGACGCGCATAGCGCTTAGACCGTTCGGCCTGTTTTTAATGAAATTTGGCGCAAAGTTAGTTTGTAGCCAAAGCATGGGGGTGTGCACCTCGAAGCGATTTTTCGAAAATTCGATGTGGTTCTTTTTCTATTCCAATTTTAAGAACAAAAATATCATAACATAGACGAGTAAATTACGAAATTATCATAACGTGGAACCGTAACATGGGCACAAGCCAATTGGCGAGATACGAAATTATCATAACGTGAACCGTAGCATGGGTACAAGCCAATTGGCGAGAAAATTCACCATACATTATTTGTAAATATACAGGCAAATCAAAAGACCTTTTAATTTTTCAATTACGGGCAAAGCCGTGCGGGTACCACTAGTATAAAATAAAAATTGCAGAGTTTTTATAAATTTTTTTTTCAGTTCAAGGCGCAATTGCTTTTATGAAGATAATTTCTTTTACGTCAGATTTTTCTCTTGGTACACAGCGACTGGCTAACTTTGACCCAGGATAATAATTAATTTTCAACGTTTCTTAATTTTTATTTTGTATTTTCGGATAAATATACATAACTTTCAAGTTTCTCTTCGGTTTGATGTCAATAGAGGCAACAGCACTATTAAAGCAAGAAAATTTAATACACCCCGACCCCGACTGCTTCCCCGCATATTAGAATGAACATCGCCAGCCAGACGCATATAAAATTAAAGCAAATTGAAAGTTTTTTTGGAAAACAAGGGAAAATATGGAAAAAGAAAAATAGCTACAAGAACTAAGTTTTGCTAGCTCCTCATGCGCCCCTATAATAGGGGGACACACGAGAACAATCGAAAACATTTTTTAAAAATTCCATGAAATAAAGAAATAATTTTTAAAAAATCTGAAAAAATTACAGGGCACAAAGAAACGACTATTAAATCTTGGAGACACATTTGGTCTGAAAAATGTATAATATTTTTTTTTTGTAATTAAGAAATGAAAAAAAAAAAAATGTTCTCATGTGCCCTCCCCCCTTTTCCCCCATAGGAGTCGGAGTCTAAAGTTCTTAAATTTCCGAAGCCGAGTCGATCATTCTCCCTCCGACTCCACAACCCAGCTTCTAACTCCCTCCTTTTTGAGTTGAGGATAAACAATGAGCGGGACACTCAAAAGTATGAAAAATTGTAGATCAAAGTTATCCCCAATGACTGTAATTTAAAACAAAAATGTGAGTACTTAAATTACACCGCCAGCTCAGTTATTCTGCATTAGCTACCAGTTTGTTTGACTCTCTTGGCTCCCTTAAGAGATTTTTCGCCTCCAGCTCATGTGATTCCTATTCCGGGCTCATGAGTGCTAAAAAGCACGAAACTGCAGTCCTGGGATGGAATAACTGAGCTGGCGGTGTATTTTAAGTGATTCTGCCTTAGCCCTGGCTTTAGGGCGGTAACTTACTACAAAATACCTTAGCTTTGCCATCAATCTTTGAGCTGAACCGCACCATTGCTGCGGTCTCTCATCTGGTTTGCTAATTCTGCTTTAGCTACCAGTTTGTTTGGCTCTCTTGGCTCCCTTAAGAGATTTTTCGCCTCCAGCTCATGTGATTCCTATTCCGGGCTCATGAGTGCTAAAAAGCACGAAACTGCAGTCCTGGGATGGAATAACTGAGCTGGCGGTGTATTTTAAGTGATTCTGCCTTAGCCCTGGCTTTAGGGCGGTAACTTACTACAAAATACCTTAGCTTTGCCATCAATCTTTGAGCTGAACCGCACCATTGCTGCGGTCTCTCATCTGGTTTGCTAATTCTGCTTTAGCTACCAGTTTGTTTGGCTCTCTTGGCTCCCTTAAGAGATTTTTCGCCTCCAGCTCATGTGATTCCTATTCCGGGCTCATGAGTGCTAAAAAGCACGAAACTGCAGTCCTGGGATGGAATAACTGAGCTGGCGGTGTATTTTAAGTGATTCTGCCTTAGCCCTGGCTTTAGGGCGGTAACTTACTACAAAATACCTTAGCTTTGCCATCAATCTTTGAGCTGAACCGCACCATTGCTGCGGTCTCTCATCTGGTTTGCTAATTCTGCTTTAGCTACCAGTTTGTTTGGCTCTCTTGGCTCCCTTAAGAGATTTTTCGCCTCCAGCTCATGTGATTCCTATTCCGGGCTCATGAGTGCTAAAAAGCACGAAACTGCAGTCCTGGGATGGAATAACTGAGCTGGCGGTGTATTTTAAGTGATTCTGCCTTAGCCCTGGCTTTAGGGCGGTAACTTACTACAAAATACCTTAGCTTTGCCATCAATCTTTGAGCTGAACCGCACCATTGCTGCGGTCTCTCATCTGGTTTGCTAATTCTGCTTTAGCTACCAGTTTGTTTGGCTCTCTTGGCTCCCTTAAGAGATTTTTCGCCTCCAGCTCATGTGATTCCTATTCCGGGCTCATGAGTGCTAAAAAGCACGAAACTGCAGTCCTGGGATGGAATAACTGAGCTGGCGGTGTATTTTAAGTGATTCTGCCTTAGCCCTGGCTTTAGGGCGGTAACTTACTACAAAATACCTTAGCTTTGCCATCAATCTTTGAGCTGAACCGCACCATTGCTGCGGTCTCTCATCTGGTTTGCTAATTCTGCTTTAGCTACCAGTTTGTTTGGCTCTCTTGGCTCCCTTAAGAGATTTTTCGCCTCCAGCTCATGTGATTCCTATTCCGGGCTCATGAGTGCTAAAAAGCACGAAA
Organism: Uloborus diversus; assembly: GCF_026930045.1. Taxonomy (NCBI): domain Eukaryota; kingdom Metazoa; phylum Arthropoda; class Arachnida; order Araneae; family Uloboridae; genus Uloborus; species Uloborus diversus. The sequence continues at coordinate 19,907,382 of NC_072737.1, read as the reverse complement.
CTGCAGTCCTGGGATGGAATAACTGAGCTGGCGGTGTATTTTAAGTGATTCTGCCTTAGCCCTGGCTTTAGGGCGGTAACTTACTACAAAATACCTTAGCTTTGCCATCAATCTTTGAGCTGAACCGCACCATTGCTGCGGTCTCTCATCTGGTTTGCTAATTCTGCTTTAGCTACCAGTTTGTTTGGCTCTCTTGGCTCCCTTAAGAGATTTTTCGCCTCCAGCTCATGTGATTCCTATTCCGGGCTCATGAGTGCTAAAAAGCACGAAACTGCAGTCCTGGGATGGAATAACTGAGCTGGCGGTGTATTTTAAGTATTTCTGCCTTAGCCCTGGCTTTAGGGCGGTAACTTACTACAAAAATGTGAGTGCAAAAAAAAAAAAAAAAACGAAAGAAAGAAAGAAAGAAAAAGATAAAAAAAAGACTTTTTTAAGAATTTTGACTTCCGATTTTTTTTTTTTTTTTTTTTTTTTTACAACCTCAATAAAAATGGCTGACAAGCGAGGTCCAGTTTCGAAGGAGGCTATTCAGGAATCGATTTTCGGCTCGGCAGAGCCCGTGAATCGGAAATCCTGATAGAGTACTTGTGTTTTCAGTGTGAGACGCTTGGTTTTGCAGGTAGCTACCTGTCATGCATCTTAGGGAAAAGTCAGAGCCGCATCAAAACACAGACCGATTTATCGCCGCCATTTTGGTGCCGGAAAACAACAGAGGGCGACTATAGTTTCATAGTTATATTCTTTTCACTCGTTTTTATTTTTAAGCCTCGCGAAATTTCAATCGAAAATTTGCAAAATCGAAAAGAAACCTGGACCGACATGTCCAACAAACATGGATGACAACAGAATGGCTCATGCAGCAACCAGAATATATCACAGTTTTCTAAAAAAACAATTGCGAAGTTATAAGCGAAAAGCTGTTTATTTGAATTAGTTTAATGGGTTTTGAAAAATAGCTGTACTTGAATTTTATGTCTATTAAAAGAGTAAATCGCGAAGAGTAATAGTGAAGCTGTATTTGTGATAAAAAGCAGACGTAATAAAACTGTAGTATCAGTTTCAAAATACAAAATTAAATTTTTGTACAAAATAATGGAATTTCGAAAACAAAAACCGAGCTGATGTGTGCATCACATGACTTCCTTTTACTCCAATTTAATGTCATTTCCCCATTATCGGAATTTTTTAATGTGGTCCAATAGTTTACTCTCTAAATATCACCAACAGTGGCCAAATTGAAACCAGATTTGAAAAAAAAAAAAAAAATAATTTGAATTTTGACATCTTGAATTCAAATTATGTTTTTCGCAATCACGAGTGTGTGTGTGGGGGGATATGTACGTTTGTGTGTATGGGGTATGTGTGTGTAGGCATGTGTGCTTGTGTCTGTGTGCAGGCATGAAAGTGTGGGTAGTTTTGTGTGTGTGTGTGTGTAGGTTTTTGTGTGTGTATATGTGTAAATGTCTGTATGTATGTGTGTTTGTGTGTGTGTGTGTAGTTGTGTATGTATGCGCGTATGGGGTATGTGTGTGTAGGCATGTGTGTTTGTGTCTGTGTGCAGGCATGAAAGTGTGGGTAGTTTTGTGTGTGTGTGTGTAGGTTTTTGTGTGTGTATATGTGTAAGTGTCTGTATGTATGTGTGTTTGCGTGTGTGTAGTTGTGTATGTATGCGCGTGTGTGTAGGACATGGATGCAACCTGGAGACGGCTTTCGCTATAGGAGCAGCATCGTGAGGAGCCGGTCGACGGTGATGGTGCGGAGGGCGGCGGTGGAAAAAATGATAGGACATCAAAACAGTCAAATGAAAGCAATAAGCAATCGTGATTGCTCAAAAAAATCGCCAAATTTGTCACCAAGTCGGCGACAAAACTTGGTGACCAAAATACTGGTGATATATCGCCAAGTGTCCGCCAAATTATAACACCACTTGAGTTTGCATCGAAATTAACAATGATTTCCCCCCAAAAATGTGCAAAAGACCCCTTTACAAACACCCGAATGCAACCAAAAGGGGAGGTGCACAACTACGTACCAAATTTTAATTTTCTCCGACATACCGTTCTTGAGTTATGCGACATACAAACGCACATACACATTTACATACGTACATACAGACGTCACGAGAAGACTCGTTGCAATTTAACTCGGGAATCGTCAAAATAGATATTTCGCGTGTCTATACGATCTCAGGCACTTATCCACGTGTGGTCAAGTCGAACAAAAACCTCAACATTCATTCGGGAGTGAGTAAAATGGAAATTTAGGTCGATTTTTGAATGAAATTTTTTTCGTGAATACAATGCTTCCTTTTTTGTAAAAGGAAGTTAAAAAAAAGCGTAGTCAAGTTCGTTTTCATCAGGAAGCATCCATCTCGAAACTTCTTCATTCACTAAATCTTTACTAATAATAAAGCTGAAAGTTTGGATGTTTGGATCTCTGTTACGCGCATAGCGCCTAGACTGTTCGGCCGATTTTCATGAAATTTGGCACAAAATGATTTCGTAGTATAGGGGTGTGCACCTCGAAGCGACTTTTCGAAAATTTGATTTTTTTTTCTTTCTTATTCCGATTTAAAGAACATTTACCTAGCAAATTATCATAACGTGGACGAGTAAATTACCAAATCATCATAACGTGGAAACGTAACATGGGGTTTTCTACTACGGGCTTTGCCGTGCGGGTACTGCTAGTTCTGAATAATATAAGTAAAACGGTTTTCGCGAAATAATAACCTAAATTAATAAATTGCTTTCGGGCTTACGATTTTATTGTTGTCCCTTCGTTTAAACAGCGTTCGTTGCTTCCATTACTATAGTACAGCAGTGTCTCATTCTTTTTTTTTTTTTTAAACAATCATTAATTTTAGAGTTAGGGCGAAATTTAATTGAAAACAAAGAGTTCTAGACAGCTCTTCCGTTGGCTAATGAGTTATGAATGTTTGTACCGTGTCTGAGCTTCTTACGGACGGAAATGACTCAATTTGCAATTGCCGTGATTCTCCGAATTAATTTTCTCGCTGCTCTTTCGGGCAGAGAAAACAAAAATCAGAAAATTTTTCATTTGCTTCAAAACATGTAGAATAATATTTAATGCAGCAACCAGAATATTTCAGTTTTCTAAAAAACAATTACGAAGTTATAAGCGAAAAACTGTTTATTTGAATTAGTTTAATGGGTTTTGAAAAATAGCTGTACTTGAATTTTATGTCTATTAAAAGAGTAAATCGCGAAGAGTTATAGTGAAGCTGTATTTGTGATAAAAAGCAGACGTAATAAAACTGTAGTATCAGTTTCAAAATACAAAAATAAATTTTTGTAAAAAATAATGGAATTTCGAAAAAACAAAAACAAAAACCGAGCTGATGTGTGCATCACATGACTTCCTTTTACTCTAATTTAATGTCATTTCCCCATTATCGGATTTTTTGATGTGGTCCAATAGTTTACTCTCTAAATATCACCAACAGTGGCCAAATTAAAATCAGAATTAAAATTAAAAAAAAATCGTTAAATTTATCGCAAAGTTCGCGACGAAACTTGGCGACCTAAAGACTGGCGATATATCGCCAAATGTCCGACAAATTATAACACCACTTGAGTTTACATCGAAATTAACAATGATTTCCCCCAAAAAAGGGGCAAAAGACCCCCTTAGAAACATCCGAATGCAACCAAAATTGAAGGTGCACAAATAGGTCCCGCTAGGAGTCTACGTACCAAATTTCAACTTTCTAGGATATACCGTTTTTGAGTTATGCGAGATACATACACACATACACACATACGCATATACATACGTACATGCGGACGTCACGAGAAAATTCGTTGTAATTAACTCGGAGGTCGTCAAAATGGATATTTCGAGTGCCTGTAGATTCTTAGGCATATATCCACGTGTGGTCGGGTCGAAAAAAAAACTCAACATTTATTCGGGGGTGAGAAAAATTGAAATTAAGGCCGATTTTTGAGTGAAATTTTTTTCGCGAATACAATACTTCCTTTTTTGTAAAAGGAAGTAAAAACGAGCTGATGTGTGCATCACATGACTTCCTTTTACTCCAATTTAATGTCATTTCCTCATTATCGGCATTTTTTAATGTGGTTCAATAGTTTACTCTCTAAATATCACCAACAGCGGCCAAATTGAAACCAGATTTATAAAAAAAAATCACCAATTTTATCACCAAGTTGGCGAAAAAACTTGGCGACCAAAATACTGGCGATATATCGCAAAGTGTCCGCCAAATTATTGCACCACTTGATTGTACATCGAAATTAACAATGGTTCCCCCCCCCCCAAAAAGGGGCAAAAGACCCCTTTAGAAACACCCGAATGCAACCAAAAGGGGAGGTGCACAACTAGACCCCACTAGGAGTCTACGTACCAAATTTCAACTTTCTTGGACATACCGTTCTTGAGTTATGCGACATACATACGCACATATGCACATAAGTACATACGTACATACAGACGTCACGAGAAAACTCGTTGTAATTAACTCGGGAATCGTCAAAACGGATATTTCGCGTGTCTATACGTTCTTACACACTTATGCACGTGTGGTCGAGTCGAAAAAAAAAAACTCAACATTCATTCGGGGGTGAGCAAAATGGAAATTAAGACCGATTTTTGAAAGAAAATATTTTCGCGAATACAATACTTCCTTTTTACTTTCTTCTAATCTAATATATAGAAGAAAGTATTGGATTCGTGCAAATTTTCGAATTTCGAATTTTGACGGATTCGAACGTTTTGAGGTGTGCTGAGTCCATTTCGACTATTTTTGGAAAATGTCTGTCTGTCTGTGTGTATGTGTGTCACGTCCGTGTGTGACCAGTTTTTTGTGGCCGCTCTATAGCAAAAACTACCGCATGAAATCGAACGAAATTTGGTACACATATGTGCCCTTATGTGAACTTGTGCCCATTGGTTTTTGGCGCGAATTCCTCCAAGGGGGATGGAGCAACGGGACGTTTTTTGAGTTACGCGTGCTTACTATTCCTCAGGAAGTAACTGGCGGAATCAAACAAAATTTGGTCCATATGTTGCCAGTAACAGGAACAGGTGCTGATTCAATTTTGGTGTCAATAACTCAAACGGGGGTTGAACTACAGAACGTTTTTTGTCGTCAATTGTGACTGCTGTATCTCAAGAAATAATGAACGGAATGAAAGAAAAATTTATCGGCAAGTAGCCCTTAGTGGGTATAAAAGCTGATTTTATTTTGGTGTCAATAGCTAAAAACGGGGTAGCGCAATCGCCCGTTCTTTTTTTCCATTGTGAGTGCCCTATCTCAAGAAGTAATGCTACGTTCTGGTTGAAATTTGGAATATATGTGAATCCATATGTAAACAGGCTTTGGTTCAATTTTGGCGCCAATCGCGCCAAGAGGTGCTGATTTATTTTTATTATCATTATTTTTTAGCGAATAAAAATAGCTTTATTAATGCAACAATAAGAAAGATAAATCGTTATAGATTATCGTCTGCTTATTTCTCGTGATTTTAATTGTATGGAAATGATCGGAAATATTATCTCAATGATTTAAAATTTTTAACTGTTACCATCTTATGTTTGTTAACAAATAAAATATTTGTAATTAATTCAAGCAAGGCTTTTGAAATAACTTTCAATTTTCGCTCTTTGCTTTGCTTTTGCAATAATTCAGACATTGGGATGGTCGTCAAGTTTTTGCATGTGTAATTTTGTTTTTGTTGGGAATATTGCTTCCTCGTCAAGCATGGGGAGGGATCAGAAAAAAAAAAGAAAAATATAGAAGAAAGTTTCGTGATGGCCACAACATACTAGTTTGTAAAAGGAAGTAAAAAACCAATTTGAAGGAAATGAAGGTTGAATTTGCATATTTTATTGTTTGCAAATTTGTTGCTGCTAAAATACAGAAGTAACAAATCTCTCTTTCCAGAGTTGATTACAGTTCAATAAAACTAGAAAAATCTGCCAAGTACAATAGAACCTCATTATGTCGGACTAATAAAGGATCAAAGTCGTCCGTACGGATTGATCAAAATAACCTGTATGATTTGAATCAGGGTACATAAACAAACTACTGTACACAGAAAAAATTGTATTTTGAATTCATGAGACTGAAATATAAAACTGGGCATAAGAGAAAATTACAAAAATATGTAACAAAAATACAAAACACGGCCTACAAAAATACATTATTGTGCTTTCTCGCCTTTTATTTACACAGTATCTACATCTCAATGATTGTTCGAATTCAGCGAAGATCAGTTTAATAGAGTCCGAATTATTGAAGTTTTACTGTAACGTATAAATTTCACAATGAAGTAAGAACGAAAACACAGCTTTTTGTTCTTCAAAAATCTGCAAAAAATAAATAAATAATTCTTCTACAGGATTTTAACACATGTGTTGAAGATATCTTTTTAAAATATATATATATATATATATATATATATATATATATATAGCTTGGCTGTAGCCGAAGCAATTTCTTCATCTTTTTAACAGAAGAGTTGAATGGTTTAAGACTATAGTAGAATTTCGCTGCCTTTGCGTTTTTCTAAAATCCTATTCTTGACATCACAAATAATCAGTTCATTAATGAGGGTTTCATGTTGGAATAACATTAGAAAATCGGGAAGGAATTGGAAGACAATTCAATATCATAGTGGCAATATTAACAGTTTAGAGTATTGCAATGTGTAGCTAAATATATTAGATGGAAAAATCAGCGCTTAAAATTACACTGTGTGATACGTTTTTTCTAACATAAATAATATCACATGTATTGAATTATTTACACATTTGTAACCAAAATTAGTAAATGATACGGATGTCTATTACGTCACGTTTCGTAGTAATGACCCGTTTAACATTTTCATAAACCCTCGCTTATAATGTGATAAAAAGAATTTAATTCCATATATATTTCAATAATTAGAAGTATAGAACAGCTCATTAATATGCTTATATATTATTTCTGTAGCCTGTTTTTTGTTTCTACGCGAGATCTTCCTCAATTCTTGATCGATTTCTTTGATTTACACCTTATTTTAAAGCTTATCGTGCAGGCTACTGACGAAAAATAGACCCACGGCCTAAAAATTGTTTTTTTCTGTCAAAAAAAAAAACCTGTTTTAAAGAACCAGAATGAGGTTTTCGGTTAAATTTATAACTTTAACTTGCACTGTGACCGACAGAGCTGAATAGCTCGATCGGCAGAGCGATCGACTGGTAACCAGGAGAATGAGTGTTCGGGCCCATGTCCGGACAATCTGCATCAAAAAATTAGAGAAATATCGCGCATTACGTGAACAATGAATAAAACATCTGAGGGAATAGAATAGATGAGATTGAAACGCTCCTTGCTGTTATGAAAACTAGATGTAACATTCAGCTAAACCGACTCTTAATTGTAAGGCTTTTTTTTTTTTTGGTTTTTAAAGCTTTGGCTCCGGAAAGAAAATTAAAGCATAATGTAAGCGAAAATATAATTATCAGGTTTAAGATTTCAGACTAAAATGGAATTGATTTTTGTTCAGAAAATGATAATTAATCGTATATTGAAACATAGATTCTTCTAATGAGTTTTTGACTCTTTGTACAAATAAAAAAATTACTAATTTAATTTGAAGAGTAAAATTCATATTTTTTCCTTCTTTTTGCAAAAAAAAAAATAGCCTATCACGTCTTTACTACATTCGAAAAGCTATGCATAAAAAAAGAACTTAGTTCAAATTATTTTGTATTTTAACCGTGCTGTTAAATGATGAACACGTGCTGCCATCTAAGCCATAACGGTTCAAGCAGCCTGCGATAACAAATTGTAAAATTTTCCAAAAATAAAACCACTTCAATATCTTATCCTTATATATTATTTCTGTAGCCTGTTTTTTGTTTCTACGCGAGATCTTCCTCAATTCTTGATAGATTTCTTTGATTTACACCTTATTTTAAAGCTAATCGTTCTCTTCAATATCTTATCTTATATATTATTTTTGTGGATTATTTTTCTGTCAGTATGCGAGATCTTTCTTATCTCTTGAAGAAATTCCCCCCTCATTTTAAAACTTATTAGGCCGGCTAATGATGAAAAATAGACTGACAATCTAAAAATCAAGTTTTCGGAAACGCCCCTTGCTGTTGTAAAACCTTGATGCAGCCTGTAGTTCTTATGCCAAATTTGCTTTTGAAGCAAAGTTCCAATACAATTTTCCAATTTTTTGCGTCGCTTTCGGCAAGGAAAAAAAAAATTAAAATTAACCTGTGTGTGTGTGTGTTTTTTTTTTTTTTAAATAAAGCTTCAATGCACTGGACTTAGTTGTTCGGTTAAGTTGATAAGTTTTTTTCGGTAGAGTGTTCGACTTTAAACTATCTGAACTTCGGACAAGCTCGGGCTGTCCGACATAATAGCAAATTTACATTAATATTACGCATTACATGTACTCATAACATACAACAGATAACGTAACTAATAAAATAAATGCAGTGTGAATGCTACTTGGTGTTTCGACTCCTTTATGCAGGCTACAGTTATCATTCAGATAAGTTGACTGTTAATCGAAGGGTGATCTTCCTTTTTTTTTAAAGCTTTGACTCTGTCCAGACCACTAAGCAGAATGTAAGCATAAAAAAAGTATTAGATTTACCTCAAGGGAATCCTTTTTGGGCAGAAAAACATTTTCATTGTATGCTGAAATGTAGATTTTTCTAATAGCAGTGTTCAACCTTTTGCACAAATGAAAAAATACTGACCCAAATTGAAACTACGAGTTTCACCCAGTAAACCTTTAATTATTTATTCGAATACGATATAAAGCAATAAAATTATTATCAACTTCATTATTAAGAAATCATTTTCTACTCCTCTGCTTTCGGCTGAAAACAAAAATACATTTTGTATATACGTTCGGAAAATTACACTTAAAAAACGGATTCAGTTCAACTGGTTTTGGTTTTGAATTTTAAGTGTTCGATTAAAAGAAAAACATATGCGGGCATTTAAGCCGTAACGGTTAAAGCAGCTTGCTATGGGAAATAGTTTAATATTCAAAAATAAAAACACTTATTTTCAATCTAATTTATTATTTCCCTAGAATGTTTGTTTCAATCACTACGTGAGATCTTCCTTATTCTTTAATCAAATTCCATGTTTTACGAATAATTTTGAATTTTATCATGCTGACTAATGACAAAACATAGACGCATGATCTTATTTTTTTTTTCGGCAAAAAGCTTTTTTGCTGTTTTTTACTACGCATTCCTTCAATGAATAGCATTCGAAAAGGAAGGCGCAATTGCTAGGTTTGTTGGAGTGTCGTGCTGTTAATCAGAATAGCGCCAGTTCGAATCCGGGCCAATAAATATCTCTTTAATGTTTCTTTTTTTCCGTCAGATGCTCACAGGGGCAGGACTTTATTTGCCACAACCTGTTTTTCCACATGCAAAATTACTGCTTTTTCACGAGTCACTCAGCCACACTTTTAATGATATTTATGTTTGCATTGAAAATACGTACAACCAAAAGGTGAGCGATGATCAAATTACCACGGCGTTGTATTTAACGAGGTTTTGTTACTTATGTCTTCAAATTACATGCCTTCTCTTCGATTCGATTCCGAGTCACAACTGACTACAACTGTATTTATGTCGAGGACTGCATACTAAGTGCCTTGCCTCCATTATTTTTATACCGATAGATGGCAGCACCATCACCGGATCGAATAGTTAATGAGAATTTGGAACTAGACCAGGAGCTAATAGCTACCTGGTGCTAGCACCCCCAGAGGTATCGTTTCACTTGGAGGACATTGAGACCACGAGCATATTTAACGTCGCTCAGTCTCCTTTAATGACAACGGTGGGTCTTCGACCATCGAGGTTCGAACTCAGGACCCTCCGGCCCCGAATCCGACACTCTACCGATCGGGCTACCACGGCCCACATGCCTTCTCTTGATGTGCGCTTACTTTTATCCGTTTACTTTTTTCGGTTCTTCTTCATAATGTTCTTTCTTTGAAATTTTTAAAGAGCGAAATGCCTTATGAAACGATTCGAAGCACAGTGCGGAGTTCCGCACGGGTCGACTAGTGTAAAAAATATCATCTGCAACATTTATTGTTTAATATAATATTTTATTTCAATTAGAATTGCTGTAATTTTCTGACCTGGCAAACACTTAGTTTTTGAATTTTCCCCTTAATTCTTAAGAAAATAATTCTTCCGCCCTTACATATAGAATTTGGCCCGACAAAATTCTTTGTCAAAGCTACGTACGAAAATGGTAAAGGATTTTTGTATTTTAAAAGTATTTTTCTCAAATCGAGTCATGTTAAGACATTTCTGTCAGAAGACAAATAAGAATGCTTATGAAGAACTATGGCCTCGATGAAAATCTCACCCAAAAAGATCTAGCGGCTTGGTTATCTCTAAAGGAGGAAATTCGAAGATATTTAGTTTTTCATAAAACTAAAAATGGCAAGTTTTGAGTGAAAAACTTGCAAAAATATGAAACAAATGCGGTTCTGAATATCCTTGAAGATACATTTGGATTCTCACTTCGAACTGGCGAGTGATGAGCAAGGTGAGCACTTTCATCAAGACATTAAATTTATAAAAGAACGTTACTAATGAAAATTGAATGAAAAAATGTTTAGAGATTACTATTGGTTTCTAATTCAAGAGAATTTTACTATTCACACGAGAAAAAGTTAATTTTTCATCGTTTCTTTTATAACATGTGACTTATTTTTTCTACCTAATGCTAAAACCTGATCCATTTCTCCTCACAATGTATGTATGTATAACAGTATATTATTACTATACTAATTCATACTCTACTGAAATTCAAAATATTAGTAAATAAGCATGTGTAGAGATGAGTTTTTAAAATTCATTTTTTAGCCGTTTATGGAAAATCAATTTGTCATAACTTAAAATTGGAACGCGTTACAGGAATTTAGTTTATACATTTGTGTTTAGCAGGTCCAAATTGATATAAATCAGGAATTTAACTCAATAATATAGAAAAAAGTAAAATGTGGTCACACGTGTTATCAGGGCAGAGAAGCTTGTTAATTTACACGAAATTATTGAATAATGGCAGAACTTGGTGCAAGAAGTGGACAACTCCAATTTTAAAAGAAATCAGAAAAGTTTTCTCTTGAAATTGAATTTGTGAGAATTTCCCCTTACAAAATCAATTTCAATGATTTTTTATTATAATATAATGTCACCGATAAGTAATTATTTGTTACGCATCGGAGCTGTCCCGTTCTCGTTCGAAGCATTTACACTAATTCAAATGCATTTTGGTTTTTGAATAAAAATGCAAATAATATTTTTTTTTTTTTTAAGTCTTGGGAAAAACAACACTTCGGTTTCAAAATAAAAAAAACATTGCCAGTGTTTTTCTTCACTTTCTCGCGAAAGGTAGCCTGTTACTGCTCCTTTCCAATGCTTTCTTATGTAATGTCTCGCTCTTGTACAGAATGAAGGAAAATATGTTTCTCCATTTTTTTCCAATGTAAGACACAAAACGGGCAAAAATTGGATTTATCTCGTTATTGTAGAGAGTGAAAGACAATATATATATATTTTTTTTTTAAAGTTCATTTTCCTAGCAAAAAGTTAAGCTGATCTCATCTTATACTGAGGTCTTCAACTTTGTAATCCAGAAACAAATACGCATCACAAAATTTCAATGGAGTTGTTTCCTTCAGTCAAAAGTACTACTTTTAGTCAATGAAATTGATGGAATAAGCAAAAAATAAAACATGGAGCGAGAAAAAACTTACATTTTCCCAACGCTTCATTTTTAATCAATTATTTAAAATTTCCGATTTTGAAAGTAAGGCGTGGTCTTTATGACGTCACAAGTGATGTACTTTGGCACATCTGTCTACCGCATTTCCACTTATGATAATCAAGAAGCGAATTAAACATTGCACTCTACTCTTGCTATCTACCCTATCGTTGCCAATACACGTGAGTAAAGATGCGAATTAAATATTGCGCTCTGCTAATGGCAACCGTGAATGGAATTTCATCATTTGCGATGTCATCGGCAGAAGCGTAAACAATGAAAGCACACCGATTAAAATATTTTTTTAAAAATTAAACTTTGTCAAATTATTTAAAAAATGATCAGATCCTATGTTTTTAAGCATGCTCTCTTTCCGAGAAAAGAAAAAAAAAACTTTTAAAATTTTAGAAACGACCTCATTTTACAAATATGTATGTGATACCTTTCAAAATCTAGTGATTTATAAATCGTCTGCTTCTAGGTGCTGTTCGTTCGTGGGTCGCCGTGGTAACGGGGCCCAGGCCATCTCCATCGGCAAGAACTGCGATAAGTTCGGGATCGTGGTGCACGAGTTGGGTCACGTGGTTGGCTTCTGGCACGAACACACCCGGCCGGACAGGGACAGACACGTCCAGATCATCACCAGAAACATCGTGGCCGGTAAGAGCAAATCTTCAGCAACTTTTTCTTTCTTTTATTATTATTATTTATTTATTTAATTATTTTGAGGTATCCTGATTTTACATTTGCCGTGACGCAAAGTGGAGCGAAAAGGCCAAAAAGCGCTTATAAATGTTTTTTTCCTATATTAAACCACTTGAGGATTAATAAATTTGCACAGGCCTACCTTTTAGGCAATCAGAACTGGAATTTCAGAGCCCTTCGTCCACTGCAAAGCTGAAGGGAGCCATTAGAAAGTTGATGAACAATGAATGCGGTAATTTACAAAAATTGCTTTCAAGCAGTCTATAATTTTTTTTTCTTATTAAAGGCGGGTATATTTAATTTCTCTCGTGTCCAACGATAGTAATAGGACGAAAAAAAATGAGTAATCAAATTCTCAAACCGAAAATCGGTTTTGATCAAAACCGAAAACTTGGGAATTCAAAGTTATTTTTTTCAAAACACTCTACAAAAAAATGTCCTCTTATGTCATCTTAGAAATTAATATTAATTAGTTATCAATGGTCTGTAGAAAGACCCTGAAAAGGAATTAGCTGCGTAAACCTGCGAACTTATGACCCAGAGCCCACACAAATCGAAACAACTCCATAATTACATGCCTGTGTAAACTAACAAGCGAGAGAGGTTTAAAAACATTTTTAAACGCTTTTTGGCGTTTTCGCCCCACTGTGCGACGGCGCGGCTGCAAAATACGTTATTACTGTCTCTGTTACTGTGTTATCATTTCCCAAACTGCAGATTGTTCTTTGCTATATCAAATGTCTATTCAGTTTTATGTTTGGAAATTCCATTGTTAATTAGTTCTTGTTGTGACTTGACATGCAAACAACATAAATTTCACTAATTACAGAAAAATTTCTAAATTGTTTCAAAACTTTTGGTAAAATTCATTGAGCAGAATATTTTCAAGTTTTATAAAATTATAACCATCATCCTAAACGTTAACTGGACAGCAAAACTTCAGATTTCTTTTAATATTGTATGATAATTTCGGTTAGAACAAATATCACAAAATCAACACCATAAATGTTTCGCGCCTCTCCCTTTTTCAGGTCAGGAGTACAACTTCAACAAGCTGACGGAGGAGGAGGTGAACTCGCTGGGGCTGAACTACGACTACGAGAGCATCATGCACTACGCAAGAAACACCTTCTCCAAGAGCACGGCCCTCGACACCATTCTGCCGGTCAAGGGGAGGGGGGTCGAGATAGGACAGAGACTGCGTCTGTCCCCCGGAGACGTGGCGCAGACCAACAGGCTCTACAAGTGCCCCGGTGAGTATGAACACCTCTCAGATATTGGAAGGCAGATACATGACATTTGTACACCTACCTATTCAGGGTAGCTTTGAGCCATTACAGTAGGCCCTCCTTTTACGCGGGTTTATTTTACAAGGTTTCGATTATACGCGGTTTAAGATTTGACACGTTTATTTTATTTTACGCGGATGAGTTTCGGTTTTTACGCGGATGCGGCAATGCAAACAGATAACATTTTCCCCTCTTTCAAAATCCAAACTCCTAAAGATTGCAGATTACACGTAATCAACTGCATTTTGGCGTGCTAATGACCGAACTTGGGGCCCCTGGAGATATTTTATGCGATTGGTTCCAGAGCTCTTTCCAGAAGTAAAGTTATGAAACTAGCACTGTTCAGAACTCACTGGAAGAAGAGCTTTTAATGGTGACAAAGGCGGTCAAAACCAACAGAGATACCGACGTCGGTGACGCACAACCGAAAACGTTCACATAGAAAATTTTGAGCTATTCCTTGACAATAGAAATGATCTTTCTGATTTGTTAGTGAATGAAGATTCTATCATGGAAATGACGCAAGTGATCATGGATGCGTTTGCTCTGCAAAGAATTACAGAGAAAAAATCTTAATGACTGCCAAAAGACTATCATAGCCAGCTCCTCTTTATAAACAGGGCACGAAATTAATTTGTTTTCTTTGTGCATGCTCTGCATAAAAGTCGATATATGCACACATTAAACTTATTACACAATTAATCACCACTAGAATGAAGTATATTTTGTTATCTACGGTACCAAACCCCTATTTTAACACTGGTATTAGATCTCCATTTACGCGGTTTCGATTTACGCGGCATTTCCGTGGAACGTAACCCCCGCGTAAAACGAGGGTCTACTGTATTTCTCTATTTTTTGCTGCCCCATTTATGTTGTTGCTGTTACATAAGGCTTTCTTGGAGTAATCAATCCATGCTCTTAAGACAGGTCGGGTATCACATAAGAGTAAGTAGGATGAAAAAAAAAAAACAAAAGCAATTGAACGTCTTAAAGCAGGGGTTTCCAACCTTTTTTGCTCAAGGGCCACAAAGTAAATGTTTGGAGGCAAGGCGGGCCAACAATACAACAATATTTGAATTCAGATAATTTAGTTAACACTTTCTCCGGTTCCCCCATCCCCATTACCAACGATTTTTTTCCTTCTTTTTTCTGAACTATCGTCCAGAAATTTTTTGAAATTGGAGTCTTAAAAATGCAAATTTAAATTATGTTTGGTGACTTGAGGGAGGAAAGTGAAAGTAAGACTCTCTTCTAGGGAGAGGCAGTTGCCCCTTCCTGCCCCCCTCTGGCTACGATCATGTACGGAAGTGATTTTTGGGATTTTCTTGGCTTAGTTTTCTTTTAAAATGCTCAAAAAAGAAATTTATTGGCAAATTAAAAAAAGCAATGTTTTCATTTTGTAAGCTTCCCGCGGACCGGTTAAAATATGCTCGCGGGCCAGATTTAGCCCGCGGGCCGTAGGTTGGAGAGCCCTGTCTTAAAGGAATGGAGTCATTGCGGCTATTGGCTATTAATGAGGAGCTGAAGTATAATGCGTACTCTAGAAGTTTTTTGAGAGTTTGCGGGGACGATAGGTTGTCAGTAAATCGTTTGTCTCGATGTCCCAAACATGCTCTACTGGGTTTGTTTCTGGAGAGCATACTGGCCATTGATTTGTATGATTTCTTCCTCAAAAAGGAAATCATCCACAAAGTTATCACAATTTGACCTGCGGTTGTCGTCCATTAACATGAAATCATTGCAAATTCCTGCAGCGTAAGGAACTGCAATAAAGAAGGGATCTCATACAATTGCAACCCATCAGAGCTCCATCCCGATGAAAATACGCCTATTATTAGTAGGATCAGAAAACTTATTACGTTGTCCACTCCTTAGAACCACGACGGGGTCTTGCTGTTAACCCAACGCATTTCAATCACTGTCCAAGCTTACATGCCTACAACGTGGAGCCAGTTTCAGACAGATTGAGTCGAAATTCTTGTTACAGTAGCAGAATGAAGAAAATGCGAATGCATATTTTGACGTCTTTTAGCCGTTAGTGCTAATTATTTATCTTTGTTGGCCGGAATTTCATGTCTACAACCTTTATCTGGTCATCGGCCTATATTCCTAGTTTCCAGAAACGGTTACATATCCTGGACATCATAGAATGGGAAATTCTAGTCACTTCTGCTAGTTCGGCTTGTGTTTGAAACCCCTCTAACCAAACAACAACTCACCAAGCTTCGAATTTGGTTAAATGACACTGTACTCATCGAAAAACACTTACTGCATGTAGATCATTGCTTTTCGCTCAATCTTTCAGTAAGTTGGATTCCATATTTCATTCGCTACATTGAAAGCATCGTTTTCGACGTCAAACTCAAAATTAGCATGCTCCGAAAGTTGAATAGCGAGACATACTTTCATTCGAATATCTTTTCATCAGTTTTGTGCTAAAACTTTCTGTTACACCGTTATTTTTTTTCCACTTACAATATCCTTCAATTAGGTTGTTTCCTATTGTTCAAAAATATTTTTTTTTCTGAAAGAGCAGGGTCGAAAACATGGGGTAATTTACTTTTTCTGCTTAATTTTGACTTATTTTCTCTCTTAGAAAAAATCTTAAACGACATTCAGCCGCTGTTTACATTTTGGCTGCTGACGTCACAAGTGAGCAAATCGCTAGTGTTACCAGAACAAAGTTTCAGAACCCTGCCAAACTTCTCTAAATGAATATTTCATTTAGCTAACAATTTTCGTTCCGCTAATAAATTGCTCGTTGTGAAAAAAAAAAAAATCATTAAAAGGCGATATCTCGCCTTAAAAGCCAACCCCACGCTCCCGATTCAAGATGGCTTTCATCACTTGTGACGTCACAGAATGACACATTTTGGTTTAAAAAAACAAAAATTTTGAAAAATCAATGAAAAGTTAAATGTTGGGAAAGTAAAAGTATTTTCTGGGTACAAGTAACTTTTTTTTTTTTTGTTTATTCTACCAATTTCAGTGACTAAAAGTAGTACTTTTGACTGAAGGAATATCCCGATTGTTTTAAGTCGTGTATTGCTGTGTTCATTTGTTTGGAAAAATGCAATGGCTATAGGATTCAGAAAACGCTTTCGCTTATTGATTATGGATTATTCTGTGTTCATCCATTCGGGAAAACTTCATATCTCAGAAATGCGAACACCGATTTTATGCCATAAAAGAAAAGAAATTCAGGAATTCTATTATTATTTTTTTTGGAATTGACGTTCTTTTGTGTTTGTCATCAGCCTTGTGTATCTCAAATAGAACATATCATTTTAATCCCATCAGTTTTTCAATTGTGAGTAAATAAATAAATAAAAGGCAGGATTTTTTTTTTTTCCAATTTCAGAAAACATGTTCAAGCAGTTTGTTGAATTTTCTAGAGCTTCCGTATATTTTCAGTAGCATGTGCACGTTTGTGAGCTTAATTCAAATACACAAAGCCATTGACTTCGATATTAAACTGAACTGAATAAAGCAGCAATGACCGAATAGAACTAGTAACTAGTGCACGAGGTGGGTACAATCCAATGGGATGGACGCAAACGTGTTTCGCCTTCTTCGATTGTTTCGAATTTCTCAATGGGCAATTCGCTTTGATTTATAATCCGCTACCACAATTTTTATCGACGTCGTAAATTCAGAATTGCCAAAAATGTGGTCATTTGAATGCAGCGTTTATTTTGGCTGTTGTTTCAAGGTTGTGGGTTTCTTATCCAACTTACATTCAAACTGAAGGGGACGTGTGTGGGGGTGGGGGTACCCAAAAGGCAATGTCTTTCCATTTTTTTGTTTAGTGATTTGCCCTATTTTTTCCCTAAGTGTTGTTGACGACTGGTTTATTTGGTGGTATACAAAAGATTTTTAAAATTAAAGTTCTACTTTGAAAAGGCCATAAACAGAAAATCAAGGGATCAAATCCATGAAACTTGGTGATAGTTTAGAAGAAGTCATGGAGTTTGCAGTAAGTCTCGGGAAAAAAAAAATAATAAGATCTAAATCACCATTACTAGTGGAACATGGCGTTGCATTCAGTACTGCTGAAGGGAAACACAAAAAGATATTTGTGATAAGATTTTTCTCATTTAACACGTGTTTGGAGAAAACATGTGTTTTTTTATTAAGTGTCTCATCTCGTTAGAAGTTTACAATTTTCCACCACACTACAGAATCAAAATTGGAACAAGTATTGGAAACTGCACTCATAAACTTAGAGTGCAATTTCCCATGAAACAACTAGCAAACAAACAACACCATAGTGAATGAACAGTAATAAATTTATTTTTCAATAGCAAAAATTTTTCTTAGAGGAATTGAAAAAAAAAAAAAAAAAAAACCACTAAAAGTTTTTATGTTTTATTACTGGGGCTAGACGTGTTCATTTATTAGGTTGCTGAGTCACTTATCACTCCCCCCCCCCAAAAAAAAAAAGAAAACCTGAGGCAGGTTCCAAAAAGTTGATCAAATTGCTAATTACGTAAAAATGCTTTTACTTTAATGTCACAATCTTACAGTGTTTTTGTGAATATTTAAAATGAAACTGCATAGTGTTTATTTACTGGGTCAGACTACCTTAACTCAGAGCTGTCGAGTTGCACTGATTTGTGGTAAAGGAGTTGGAGTCGACGGCTCTAAAACTCCTGGAGTCTTTTAGTTTCCTTCAAACTCCGCAGTCCTGTCCTAACTGCAATCCAAGAGTTTTTTTCTAAATAATTGCACAAATCAATAAAAACGTTATTAATGTCACAAACCATATGCTACCCTGAGAAAAATGCAGTTTTCAAAAATGAGTATACATTTATGCTTTAAATTTTCTTGGAACCCTTTGTTTCAAATATGAGCACCCATGTTTTCAAATAGTATGCTTAATTATTTCATGCTCAAAAATGAGTACGTAACTCGGTAATACTCAATTTTGAATCTATTGCATATTTAAAAATGAGTACAAATACCTCAAAAATGAGTACATGTTGATTTTAATGTTTGATGAGTATTTGAATGTTTCAAATTTGTATACCACATTGTCGGCGCCATTTTGACACTGCGATTTGTTCAAATTTGAGTAGTTTTCTGCCATTTTTTAAATTGTTGTTTTTAGGGTGTACAGTTATTAAGATTAACCATTTCCGAAAAAGATTGTGCTTGAATGCTCATTCCCTAGCCAGACAACTCAACAGTATCACCAAGAGAACCAAATTTCCATGGAATAAGGCGCGTGTAAGAAGCAGAGGTCACTCAACTTGATGGATGTCCACAGGGACAAGAAAAACTCTTTGGGAAACTGAAAACATGCGACAATTTCTGCACTCTTATCAACTCGCGTGCTTGACGTCCATTTATAACTTTTCCATAGGAGATTAATTGTCCGTCTGTGTCGGCCTACTTCAAATATTGACTCGGAAGATATGAAATTCGGAAACGCCAGCGGAAACAGAAGTGGTTTCTGTCTATCCGTTGATAAGTCCACCAGACTTCGCTTTTCCTTTGCATATGATTATATTAGATACTTTGTATCAATGGACGATGTTTTTGTTATTCTGTTTGACCTTCCGGTAGTCACAAACTTTACATAAATACGTCGTCATAGCAATCAGTTAAATAATGTCCGGCCTAGCATGTTTTTGTCTCGTATTCCGCTTAGCCCCCTCAGATAGCTTTCGGATACTTATTTTTCAGTCTGAGCTAAAATGAAGAGACGAGAAGTGGTAGAGAAGCAATTAAAACCTGTCTTAAAAGCTGATTTCTCTGTTTTATACAGCCCCATTTATATTTTAATAAATGTTTGTATTTTTTTGGCAGAAAACGGAGGAAAAACTACTAAAACAGTACATAGTTATCCAAAATTAAGAAATAATAACAATTAAATAAAATTTAAGTTTATTGATTTGACCAGTTCGACAAAAAATGTGGAGAATGAGCATTAACACAAAAGTTCCATCCTCATCCGGGCTTTTGTTAAGTTTTCGTGGTTTTGTATAAAAGTAAAAATTTTCTTTCCCCTTAAATTTATCCTATAGCTGCAATACAATAATGTTTGCAAAATCATAACGGCAAAAATATTTAAGTGATAAAGTGATTTTAACTTTTTTTTTGTTTTGTTTTGTTTTAAATGGCTTTTAAAAAAACTTTTCGGGGGACCCTCCCCGACTATGGCACTATATAAGGGTCATTCTCCAGAATGTGTAACTTTTGAACGAAAATTTATTTAAATTTCAAAACCTTTTTTTTTTTTTTCATTCTTACATGAAAGTGTTACTCAGTAGAAGTAACCATAAACAATGGCCCGGCTAAATTTCTCTTATTTTAATCATAAATATAAAAAAAAAATAATAATAAATAAAAACATTGTTCACTGAAATGAAAAAAAAAAAAGACCTTTTAGTGTTTGGAAATAGAGGCCAATTTAATATCAGAGAAGTAATTTTGTTGATTGTGGAAGCAATGAGCTATTTTAACGATGAGTGTGAATCTAATATTAAACACTCACTTTTCAAACTTTTCAACTAATTTTTAAAGTACCGTTTAAATTTTAATTCAAATTTGTGTTGAAAAATAGCATAGTAGTGATATATTTCCAAATTAATAAATTTGAGAATATACTGGTAATTTATAATTTTGGTAGCCTGTCTAAAATTGATGTATTTGCCCTTCATCATTTACTCTCACCTCAGAAATATGATTGATGAGGTCTGTCACAGAGGTACGATTCACGGAGGTGAGGAATTTTCCATTAATGTAGGTCTAATAGATACATTTTTCAGGGTAAGAAATTTTTTCTTCGATGCTACAATCTGCACATTTTGAGCATATGAAAACATGTGCGCTTCTTTTTTTACATTAATTTACATCCCTGAAAGTCAAGTTCTCGGATGTGAGAAGTTCCCCACACTTGTTTTTTAAACAAAATCTACAATCTTGTTTTTCAACAAAAAAGCTCACAACACACTCTTTATGGCTGAAAATAAACAAGGGGCTCCCTCGTATCATGGGAAATAAAATGTGATGTCTTTACTGCCACGTGTTAATGAGGAATGGCATTTTGTGTTTAAGTAACGGAGGTGAGAATTTGTGTGACGAAACTCCTCCTTGTCCTTTTAAAACGAACTAAAACACAATATTAAAAAATATATATACTTAAACAATTAGTATTTGAGACACTTGTGAAAGTAATAATAAATAAATACAGCGTGTTCCGTTTTAACCTGCAAGACCTTTATTTTCGCAACCGTTAAGCCTCTAGATGTATACTTCCAATTGCAAAAATGTTCAAACTCAGCTGCAGAGTTTTAAGATAGTGAAAGTTTGAAGTAAAAATAAAAATTTGTCAAAAAACACAAAATGTAACTTTTTATACGGGCCTCAGGTCCCCTAACTTATATGTAGGGAAATAGTATCCATTGAAAACTATTACTGACACAAAAAACTTGACATTTGTGCGACCAAAACTCAAGGAGATATTCGAGTTTAAAGTTTTTAGGGACCATACAGAAGATGAGATTGGAACTTATCGCCCTTTCAGAAGAATGACAGGTCGTCAAAGTAAGAAAAAGAAGGTATTTATATTTTTCATTGCTATTCAAAAATAAATGCAAATGTTATGCCGTGATACGCAAAAACACACTACAAAACTTCAAACAATTTGAGAAACTACGCTCTATGTACACATATCATTTTAAACACTCGTTAACAGCTAGATTTTCTCCCAAAAAGGTGTTATTGACAGCGAGAGAAAAGTGGTGTAAGTCACAAAATGCTGCGTTTCATATCTCGGTGAATATTGGTCGTACTTATTTCAAACTTTTTGGGTTGGAATTACTTTTCAATGGAGATTATTTCCCTAGATATAAGTTGGGGGACCTGGGGCCAGTATAAAAAGTTAAATTTCGTATTTTTTGACTCATTTTAATTTTTACTTCAAACTTTCAATACCTTAACCCTGCATCTAATTTTGAACATTTTTGCAATTGGAAGTATGCATCTCGGACTAACGGTTGCAAAAATAAAGGTCTTGCAGGTTAGCTTTTGCAGTGCAATGTAAAAAATACATCCAATTTTCTCTTCTTCCCAGAATGTGGCCGGACACACCAGGAGCCGTCAGGCCTTCTGCAGAGTCCTGCCTTCGAGTCATCACCGGGACACGGCAGTGGCGTGAACCACTGCGAGTGGCGCATCTCCGCCACTCAGGGGGAGCGGATCTCGTTCGAAATAACCGGCCTGGACACGGACCCGAGCTGCGAGGGCAGCTACCTGGAGATTCGTGACGGATATTGGAACAAGTCGCCATTGCTCGGTCGGTTCGTCCCTATCTTTTTCTATCTCGTACTGTTGCTGAAATCTTAAAAGCTGTTGATGTTTATACTGCTACAATGTAAAAATCAACAAGCATAAAGAGGTCAAGATGGCAGGTAACAATGTTAGGACATTGGACACAAATCACTTCTGCTCTGTCGGTTCGTCCCTATACAGTTACTGAAATCGTAAAACCTGTTGCTCTTTATATTGCTACAATGTAAACATCAACAAGTATAAAGAGGTCAAGATAGCAGGTAACAATGTTAGGACATTGGACACAAATCACCTCTGCTCTGTCGGTTCGTCCCTATACTGTTGCTAAAATCGTAAAACCTGTTGCTCTTTATATTGCTACAATGTAAACATCAACGAGCATAAAGATGTCAAGATGGCAGGTAAAAATGTTAGGATATTAGACACATATCACCTCTGCTCGGTCGGTTCGTCCCTATCT
Organism: Uloborus diversus; assembly: GCF_026930045.1. NCBI lineage: Eukaryota > Metazoa > Arthropoda > Arachnida > Araneae > Uloboridae > Uloborus > Uloborus diversus. Next base: position 19,884,836 of record NC_072737.1, on the reverse strand, counting down.
TTTTCTATCTCGTACATCCAGTGGGTAGTCAGTTAGTTACAACTTTTCAAACTAATTTTTAAAAACGATCAAAAATTATTTTGGGGTTTTTTAAAAGTATGATGTTAAAGACAATTACGACATTAAATTCAGATTAAAAGAACAATAAACCAGAGGAAAAGATTTTAAATTTTTTACGTAGAATGTACAAAATGCTTGAGATTTTGATTCGAAAACTGCAGTTGACTGCCGTTTCAACGAAGTTACCTCGTGTGTAGTAGGCCAATAGTTTATGATCATTCTCCTAAAGCATAAATTATCCCAGGGACAGATACAAGGGGGGGGGCGATCGCCCCTCCCTTGAGGACTCTCCACCGATAGTTTTTCGAAAATGAAGTTTACAAAACGCAAATTTAGATGAGTTTCTACGATGTTGTTAGAAAGGAGGTTTTGATTTGGGACAATATCCCGGAACTGTTTCGTCCAAAATCTTTGTAATCAATATTTTAAAATCAGTACACATAGTAAAAAGTATGTAATAAAAATCAATCTTCCCTCCCTTGAAAAATTTCTGGATCCGTCCTCAAATTAGTCTAATAATGATTTGTGTGAAACTAGCTGTATCTTGTCTGGCGTCATCATCCTAATTTTCTTTTTAAAAGAAAGTAAAGGAAAAAAAAATAATTTGAATTTTGACATCTTGAATTCAAATTATGTTTTTCGCAATCACGAGTGTGTGTGTGTGTGTATGTATGTAGGCGTGTGTGTGTTTGTAGGTGTGTGTGTGTATGTAGGCGTGTGTGTGTGTATGTGGGCGTGTGTGTGTGTATGTAAGCGTGTGTGTTTGTAGGTGCGTGTGTATGTAAGCGTGTGTGTTTGTAGGTGCGTGTGTATGTAAGCGTGTGTGTTTGTAGGTGTGTGTGTATGTAAGCGTGTGTGTTTGTAGGTGTGTGTGTATGTACGTATGTTTGTGTTTGTAGGTGTATGTGTGTGTTTGTGTCTGTGTGCAGGCATGATTGTGTGGGTATGTGTGGGTGCGTATGTGTGTGGGTGTGTGTATGTGTGTGTGTAGGTGTGTGTATGTATGCGCGTGTGTATAGGATATTGATGCAACCTGGATACGGTTTTCGCTAGAGGAGCAGCATCGGGAGGGGCCGGTCGACGGGGGTGCTGCAGAGGAGGGCGGGGGGGGGGAAATAAAATCATTGGACATCAAAACAGTCAAGTGAGAACAATAAGCAATGTGATTGCTCAAAAACTGACACTTCGTTCTAGTCTGTCTTTTTGTTGTGTTTGGTCCAAAATGTGTTCCCTGTGGCCCCAGTGAGACGCCTTTCCTTTTACCCAGGTAGGTTCTGCGGCAGTCGTGTTCCAGACGAGAAATTCATCTCTATCGGACACCGGATGCTGGTCACTTACCATTTTTCCAAACCAGGCGGATTCTACAAGGGATTCCAGGCCAGATACGAGGGTAAGAATATATCCCGATGTTCTGTCTTCAAGTTAAACACTAAGTATTAATATTAGACTAGATCTCAGGCCTGTTAATCTCAGGCTAACCTGGAAATAAGAAAAAACTACTACTTCAGTAGGGACAGCTTACCGGAAGAGGTGGTAATGAGCAAGGGGGTGGATAGCTTTAAGAAGGCTGTTGATATTCATCTGTGACTTATAAATTGATTGGGACCAGCCTAGCTGGGCCAAGAGCCTGTTGCTGGTCGTCACATTTGTATTTGTATGCTAAGGCAATAATACATTTATTCAGGGGCGAGCACATAAATTTTGGCGCTCGTCACAAATGACGTTTACCATCCCCCTCCCTATTGTTTATCCCTATGTCCCTACATATATACTACCCGTCTTTTTAAAAAATCTCGGGCTCGGGCCAACAGGTGACCCTTCTCCTCCCCCTTTTCACGCCCCTGCATTTACTGCAATTTCTTTTCAAAGTTGTAGCATAAAGTAGAGTAACGGCACCAGTAGCAGACGTGCTTAAGACATCGCTGTCAGGTTAACTCAATTTTCCGAGCCTTTTAATGTATTTAGACTTTTAAACTATTTTTCTCTCGTGCAACTACATCTCATCGAACGTTTGGCTGCTTCTGGATCCTCTGGATGAGTTAATTATACTTTTATTTGCTCAATTTCGAAAAAACGTCCGACGTCTAGTAACAGACACTGCAGAATCTGATGCCACCCAGTAACAGATAGGTTGAGGAAAGGATGAATCTTCGACAAAATTCCCCTTTTATCTTCAAAATGTGTGTGTGAGTTCTTTATTTTTAGAACTAAAGCCTCATTAAATTCAAATGAACATGAAACATCAGCTGAACTCGTAGTGGCTGTTCATAGCCTTCCACCACTGCCTTGTAAATACAAACTGGCTCATAAAATTTATTATGGTTGTACCGTATTCATGGGCCTCAGCAACATCAGTTTTACCCGCCTAAAATTCTTATTATTTAAATACAAATTTATGAATGTCTGTTACTGGATTCTTGTCTATTACTGGTGCCGTTACCCTTCTTCCTGAAAGTCTCATAAAATAAACTGCATAATCAATTTAAATACATTTGTCAATAAAAAGGTTTTTATTGAAATAAATTAGGAACAAGTTGAATTTTCATCAGTAGTTAGTATCTAAGAGGAACTTTTTTTTAAAGTCCCCACCCCTTCTCTTACCCCTCCAAGGTACAAAATTATAAGCTTTCGAAACAACGCTCTCTTATTCCTTCGTTAAATTGTATTCAAATCTTACGCCGGCTCCACACTCTCCAACGAGAGCACAAGACAAGACAAGGGGTAGAGTGTGGATGGGGAACTCGGCGCCTCTTGGTGTCTCTCGCGAATGTCTCGCGTTGCCTCCAGTAAATGTCGGTAAATTGTTCCCGAGTCAAAGGAGCGCGAGAGGCTACTGCAGCGCCATCTGTCCGCCGCGCGGAATTTGCTTTGTTTTGGTTTTCAGAAAGCAAATCGCAGTTCGCCATGTCTAATAATTAGGTTTGGAACAACTCTTTGGGAGTTGAAATTTTTGGAAATTTTTCAAACAGAGCCTATAATTTGGAACGCAAAGCACACGGATCATAAAAATAAGCAAAAGGTTTGATGCATGGAATCGCATTTCTTTTGGCTGCTTCTTATGTAAAATGACTCCTTGTTTCCAAATACGACCACCTTTCCCCCATCTCGCCCCCCTTTTAGATTTTCCCCCACCCCTTCTTTAAATCAGAGCCATTTTTTTAAAACTTGGAGTGGGAAAAGAGCATTAAAATAACCGTAAACATTACCCTTAACGACTATAGATGTGCAAAGCTCAAAAATTTGTGCATATGTAGCAACAAATAAAACTTGCCCCCCCCCCCCCCAAAAATTCAAAAAGGGGGGATTTTCTACAAAAATCGGTACGTGTAGGAGGAAAACGGAGATCATATTTGGATTCAGGGGGTCAATTAGCAGAAGAATCAGGCGGAATAGCCTCAGAATCATTTGAAAGTTTTTTTTTGCTGCGCAGTGTGTTTGGGGGGGAGGAGTGCCTCCATGTTTTCCTTTTTGCCACATATGCACAAGATTTTGAGCTTTGCACATCTCTTACGGTTAATGTTTACAGTTAATATAATGCTCTTTTCCCCTTCCAAATTAAAAAAAAAATGGCTCTGAATCAGAGGAGGGGTATGGGAAGTTCTAAAAAGGGGGGCGAGATGGGGGGAAAGTGGTCGTATTTGGAAACAAGGGGTCATTTTACCTTAGAATCAGCCAGAAGAATGTCTTTTCGAATGAAAACCTGCGATTCAACTCGTATGCAACGTGCCACATGCACAAGACACTTTTTTTTTAAATTTCTTTTACATCGCGAAAATCTTTTTTGGATATAGGAGTCATTCATAGAAGAGAGTCTTATACTCTCATTCTGCACCGAAATTTTTTTACAAACATCTTTTTTAAAAAAGCAGAATAAAAAGATCGTTTTTCGTTATTTTTCTAATATTGGGGGGGGGGGGGGGGTATACACCCCAAGTCCCCCTTTTTGCGATCGGTGTCCATAATCTTGAACTTTGAACTTCTCTTGCCCATCAAAACTATTATTAGCAGTTAATATAAAGCTCCTTTCACCTCCAAAAAAAAAAAAAAAAAAAACTTGCTCTAAAACTAAGGAAATTTTTTAAAAAACTTGGGGGGAGGGGGGACTTTAATAAAATTGGGACGCATAGGAGGAAAACGGAGGTCATATTCGGATTCAGGGGGTCATTTTACAAAAGGATCAGCCGACAAAATGTCAGAAGCAAAGGGGTTTTTTTTTTGGCCGCACAGTGTAATTCAATGCTATGAAAATCACGAGTACAGATCATTATATTTTATTTTTATAACTAAATTGTATAATATTGTGGCCATTTTTGGTTGTAATCTTAATTTTTAAATTCACATTTGTTGTCATAAAACAGTTTCATAAAAATAGCGGATAAACATATTTGTCAACCACCATCTCTTCTTCTTCGACTTCTTTTTTGCCTTCTTGGTGTTGTAAATGTGTAGGTAGTTGTATGTAAAAAGAATACAGGCACATCGCAAAATCTGCATCTACTTCGTGGTCCATTTTGTAAACAAACAAGCGGATAGACAGTTGAAACGCGCGCGAATGCTCGTGACATCACCGGCTTCTGCGTGCGCAAACACCTCGCCCGAGAGTGTGAACGGCTCTCTCGTTCAACGCTTCCCTCGCCATGACGTCACAGATCTCTCGGCAAAAAAAACCTCTCGTGCTTTTCAGGGAGAGTGTGGAGCCGGCATGTCAGTAAACTTGACGCAATTATATGGAGATATGATACATTTCATTTTTAACTTTCTTATATGAATAATATCTCCTTTTTTTTGTAATTTGATTAAATCGTCATTTTACTTCATTTTTGCGAGTTTGAATGATGCGATCCATTTCATGCAAAGGCCCACGCTATTTGCTACTGCACTACAGACAGTTAATCAAAACGCTACCCCTTCTGGCTGATTTTTGAAAGCTATTATCGAACCGCGTAGTTATTTTACAAAGCTGCATCACATGCCTTTCAATATAATCATTCACTTTCGGTTTTCATACAGAAATGGTAAAGCTTAAATATTTCCATTTCTTTTTACAAAACAAAAAATCATTGTAACATTATGAAAAATTTATCACCCTAATTAAAACCTTAATTTCTCTCTTATTTAACAGTGAATCATCCCTGGCCAGCTTTTTTTGTGATGCTTGTACGTAATATCGTACGGGCAACAGAAGCAATTAATTTTGACTATTCCCAAGCTCATTATAATGAACTTTGACGAGGCGTCTGAACGTATGTTCGATCAGAGTGCATATAATTATTATTTTTATCCTGTCTCCTAACTTAAAACAACATGACTTAAATAATAGGAAATTGGCTCAATGATAGATGCATGTACACTATTTTAAAAATGTAGGACTTATTGTGATAAATTTCATATGATAAGTAAGCAAGCTCACCTGTAGGTATATTCGCTTTTGTTGTTGTCAAATAGGAAGGGTAGTAATGTTTAAAGTTGGCTAATAATAGAAAAAAAATGTGTTTCAATGACAGCTTATACCAAGGATATATTTATTATTGCCATTTACTAAATTTGCTTTTTGACTCTCTTGGTGGCGAGAGTGAGTGTAGTGAAGTTGGTATGTAGTTTAACACTGAGTAGGCTTGCTCTTGCGCTAAAAGGGTTGCTATAGCTGGGGCAAACCTAACCTGGCAGCATTCTGAAGGCTACTCAGATATCCATCACAGCATTACAACGCTGCCAGGTTAGGTTTGACCCAACTATAGTAAGAGTTATCTAATTTTTAGTCCACGTTTAATCGACAGTAATACAATGATTTTTAATATTCCACAAGTTGAAGATTATTTTCTATTTTTCCAGCTCTTTGCGGAGGGATGTTAGAACAATCTGAAGGTACACTCCAGAGCCCGAACTATCCCGATGAGTACAGGGCGAACAAAGAATGCATCTGGAGAATATCTGTGACCCCCGGAAGTCAGGTGGCACTGACGTTCCAAGCATTTGAGGTAACTTCGCTGGAACTAAACTATCACAAAAAGTATCCTAATGAATGAGTTCAGTTCTATGCACATTTATTTATTTTTTGAAAGGAGATACTGTCCGACCATCACGAGAAAAGCCACCGCCGAAATGTCTGCGCCTGTCTACTGCAATAGTAACGATGCGCGTCTCATTTTTCCAAGGGAAGCTTAATGTTGGAAAAACTCGTACGACTGCACAAAGGCAAGCAGACGAGTGGCAAAATGGCGCCAAAAAGCCTTCCTGCTAATCCTTGCAGAAAATGGACGAAGTTCGTTTCTATGGCAGTAGATGGGTTCAGACTTGACGGCGGGAGCTTTTCTCGTGAAAGCCAGACAGTACCTGTATTTGTACACTAACAAGAGACACAACAAAATGTCCTGAGGATGTTTAACACTAGTTGAAAAACTAATAGAATGCTATCTAATGTAAAATCAACGTTCGAGTCGACGATCCACGAGAGAATACACCTAGAAACAGTGGCGTACCTAGCATAGGTGACACCTGGGGCGGTAATTTGTGGTGTCACCCCCTTCCCCCTACAAACGCAAAAGAAAATAAGATTGTAAACATGAAAACATAAAATTCATGCAATATTCAGAAACAACTACATTTGAGTTATAACGAAATTTTAAGTGGGCTAATGTACAAAAAAGAAATAAAAGTGGAGGTCCGGGGTTCACCCTCCGGAAAATTTTCGAACTTTTAGTCTTAAAAATGCATTTTAGCTTCATATTTTTCAAAAACTTGCAATTCCACTTTGGGTGTCACCTCCCCCCCCCCACACGGGTGACAGCAGGGGCGGATCCCCCCCCCCCCGTAGCGATGCCACTGCCTAGAAGACAGGTGGCACTGACAAAAGAACACAATTTACATCGAAATGAAATGTATTTTGATAATATTTTGTAAGCTCATTGTAACCAATCACTCATGGGAGTAATATGTATGGGGTAACATGGAACATTAAACTGGTGCAGCGAAAATGTAGGAGAAGGTGAAATCCATAATCAAATGCTTTCAATAAAATTTCATGTAACAAATAAATAAATGCAGAGGCAGAATTAACTTCGCGTTTGTACATCTGCCGGAGAGAAAACATTATGATCGCTAAACTTCGATGAAAAACGTTTTTCTCAATGCCACCTGAAAACAATGATGACATCTACACTGTTGTTTGAAAACACGCAAGAACTCTCTGAAAGTTCTGTCTATGCTGCCTACTCGTCATTCACCAATAGTTTAGTTTAAAACTTTCCTACAGATGTGGTTATGCAATTTGCTTACCTTTATCCCTTGTTTACGATTACCTAAACTGATACTATATCCTCCATAGTAAAGAATAATTGTCTTTCAGTTTTCAATCCTAAAATTATTGAACAAGAACTACATTACACGTATTTAGGATGGGACATCACCTTCGATTATGATAATGGATTCTGGGGGAGAGGCACATAACCGCTTTTTCTGCCCTTATCTGACCAAGAATAGCATAAAATGTTTTTTAAAGGGGAGAGGAGGACTATAATTTTAAGCAACTTCCTAAGTCCGTACTAGGCGGATGAAGGGGGGGGGGGTGTTCATCCGAAAACCACTATCTTGTTGCGCCTATGCTTGCTCCAGGAATTCTGGCTACGCCTATGCCTGGGATCTCTACAGGGCTGCACACTTATGGACGAAATAAAGAATGAAGATATGAATTGAAGGTTTTTAGCATCTATGGATGAATTAACCAATACCGCATTTCCTGGAAAGGTCGTATCCGACGCATAAAACGAGAGAGAGTTCTTAGAGCTACCGTCTAATACAAGCCAAAAGGTAGGTGATACTGTGACAGGTCCTGAAAACCGTGGTTGGACCAAGAAGCCGGAACAGACTTTCAGCCTACTCCTTGTTGATGATGTTTTCAAACCAGTGATTCAAAATCTATTGTTTCTTTTAGGTAGAGTATCATGACAACTGCGCTTATGACTTCGTAGAAATCCGTGATGGTTTGGAATTGCACAGTCCCTTATTGGCCAGGCTTTGTGGCTACAAGATTCCACCAGAGGTCAGGTCCACGGGCCACAAGATGCTGGTGCGTTTCGTTTCCGACAGCTCTGTCCTCAAGATAGGATTCTCAGCAAAGTTCGTCAGAGGTAATGTCACAACAACCTAGTGTTCTAAGACCATTGTCGTTTTCTTGTCCAAGTGGGAAACTATTTTAAGAAACCTTTATGCGTTTTCGAGATTAAAAAGTAAAATTGAAGCTTGTTGTTGAGAAAAAGGAAGAACGGAATAAAAATAGTGGCCCTTAAGGCTTAGTCGCTGCACACTATGTAAAATGAATCGTGGAAAAATCCACGCGGGGTGGCAAAAACCTTATGAGCACGTTTTTACGCGGAGGAAGAGTTTATGTTTTTTGGAAGAGAATATAACCCCTCAATGGCGCCATCTGATATAAGCTCCTGGAATCCAAACTCGGCCACTAACTTTTGTTCCAGCTCATCCTGCCAGTTTGTTTTTTAATCTAAAAAATTGTTGTACTATCGTTCAGAATTTCACATTGAAAAACTGTAAGAAAAGTAGTAATGCTAAAAAAATTCAATAAAGATCCCTTCAAGAAGCAGATAAATAGCTAAATGCACTGAATAACTGTTTTTGTCCTTGCACCTGCACATTTGTCATTCTTAGTCCAAGCCATAGTATTGTAGCAAATATTGACATCCATTAAGAAAAACTTATTTAAAAACATGATTTGATAAAATGATCACTGTGAATTTCTTTAAAAAATCACAATCCAATTATCCTCTCTTATTCTCCTCCTTCCCAACTTCGAAAAGTCTTTTTACTAAAATGCTTTGAGTCTATCTAATATTTTTCATAAATTGGCTCAACTGATGTGGTACTCCAGATGAACTCTAATCCTGGTTCGACGACGATGGCATACCGGAGCTCCCACTCATGTGAAATAAATTGTAGGTCATTCTCTGATTTCGTACCAGGAGCGAAGGCGGCAAATATAAGTTATTCTCCTTCCAATAAGCTATAACTAAAACCGATAGAGTTGTAAGGAGTACTGATAAAGTGGTCTTTCAGTTAGGAACAGAAAGATGCGACAGAGGAAAAAATTGGGGAATTTTGAATAAGCGCAATACAAAAAATAGATATGTAGCAATGTTTTTAGCTTTCAAAACCAGGGCTGCGGAATCGAGAGAAAATGATCGACTTTGGCTCCGACTCCGGGAATTTTAGAGCCTTTGACTCTGACTCCAACTGTTTTACCCCAAAACTAGTCCAACTCCGACTCTGCAATCACTGTCAGAGTTGCGGACTTAGAGGGAAAATGACAGACTCCGACTCCTGTACATCAAGATCAGCATGACTCCGACTCCACAGCCCTGTTCAAAACGAAAGATAACTTAAACAGTAATGAGCATATCTCAATCTACAGATTTTCACAGTAAAATGAAAGCAGTTCAAAATAAAGCAGCCATTCCTTTTTTTTTTAAATCCACTATTTTTTATTAAGTTTAATCATATTAGCATCTACTCAATTCCCCCCCTCCCCTCCCCAACATTCAACGTCCTCTTTCTCCCTTATTCAACGTCTCTCCATAAACGAATTTACGTGCAGTATTTAATAAAATAAATGTCTTCAAGGTGGAATTATTATTTGTCCTATTCATCTGAAATATAGAGCAGCGTTAATCTTGACTCTTTTACGGAACCATTTTCACGATGTCGAAGTTAAAGGGAACACTAATATCCCCCCGTAATCAGAATAATATGTCAGACAATAAATTTGATTACGGATATGATTATTAATAAATAATCAGATCCGTATTCAGCTTGTACTATTTCATCAAAATTATGTTATTAAAAGTCAATAATGGTAATGAATACAAAAAATGATCCCTGAAAAAAAAAATCGTCACCTTTCTTTATTACCAAAAAAAGAAGAAAAAAAAGTAAACAATTATCCAACTGTGAACTAGGTGCACCTCCTAAAATTGCTTTCTCCTTCTTTGCATTATTTGACGGTATAGCACTCTGCTCAATCACACATTTGAGGCGCAAGTAACTCAATCACATTAATTAGCTCATTTGATGAAGATTCAAAGTGTTAAATTGATTTATATCAAATTATTCCAGAAAGCAAGAAGCGATTGAACATACATGTAGCTACATGTTTAAGCAATACTATGAGGAACATGAAGACGATTTTTTATGACTTTCAGTTTTATTCAGTGATATAAAATGGGTGTCCCCGTGTCCAGATTCCTCCCTTACAGTGATGGGTTTACAGGTTTGCGGGCCTGTCGCGTTGTATTTTTAGGAGCCCCTTAGTCCATCACTTAAAAAAAAGTTTGATCAACAGGTATTATGATCCTCTTAGGGGACCTTGATCTCGTGGGGACCCCTCGCAATTGCGACATGGTAAAATCCGCTGCTGCCCCCATGAAGGTCAAAATTAAACTCTAATAATTAAAACCAAAGTTAATCCCTTCCGTTTCTAATACTTTCGTCATCACGCTATCAATTTTTTGCATGTATGACTGTCACTAGCGCAGCCAGAAAAACCTCCTGGAGGGACTTTTTTGATCAAAAATACCTTCTGGGGGGGGGGGGGTGTTCTTTACCAAAAGTACCTTTAAGTTTTGGGTTTTTGAGCAAAAATACCTTTCTTGATCGAAAATACCTTGTAGAGGCGGTTTCTTGATCAAAAATACCTCCTGGAGTTGGGTTTTTGATCAAAACAACCTCCTGGAGGGGGTTTTCTCTCTGGAGGGGGGGGGGGGGGGTCAGGAGGCCACTGATGACTCTCAATATAACGTTTAAATCATATCATTACTGATTCTATTACTACATTTCCTAGAGTTGATAATTTTTGTGCTGGACACCCCGCCTTGAGGAGTTTTTTGCTACGTCACTGGTGTAATTGGCTTTTATACTTGTTTTTCCTTTGCAGAGGTTGACGAATGTTCAAGTTCAAGTCACGGTTGTGAACAAAAATGTGTGAATACCGTCGGAGGATACCGCTGCGAATGCGAAATTGGGTTCGAACTGCACTCGGATGGAAAAAGGTGCGAAGGTACGCTCCAATTTTATTCTGCTTTCAGTTTTTTACTCCCTTTTACAAAAAAGGAAGTTTTGTATTCGCAAAAAAAATTTCACTAAAAAATTGGCCTTAATTTCCATTTTACTCACCCGCGAATGAATGTAGAGTTTTTTTTTCGACTCCATCACACGTGGATAAGTGCCTAAGAATGTATAGACACGCGAAATATCCATTTTGACAATTCCCGAGTTAATTACAAAGAATTTTCTCTTGACGTCTGTATATACGTGCGTATATGCGGATGCGCGTATGTATGTCGCATAACTCAAGAACGGTTTGTCCTAGAAAGTTAAAATTTGGTACGTAGACTCCTAGTGGGGTCTAGTTGTGCACCTCCCCTTTTGGTTGCATTCGAGTGTTTCTAAAGGGGTCTTTTGCCCCTCTTTGGGGGGAAATCATTGTTAATTTCGATGTAAACTCAAGTGGTGTTATAATTTGGCGGACACTTGGCGATATATCACCAGTATTTTGGTCGCCAAGTTTTGTCGCCAACTTGGTGACAAATTTGGCGATTTTTTTTTTTTTTTTTCAGATCTGGTTTTAATTTGGCCACAGTTGGTGATATTTAGAGAGTAAACTATTGAATCACATTAAAATTGCCAATAATGGGAAAATTATATTAAATTGGAGCAAAAGGAAGTCATGTGATGCACACATCAGCTCGTTTTCATTTATTATTATTATTTCTACAGGATGATCATTCTTTACATTCTTCTATATTTAAAGATGCATAGAAGACGGCAATAAATTCCTAATAATTTCAGATTTTTGTGCTAAAAGAATGTTAACCCATTTTGAAAAAATTTAGGGACAGGTACGTATGTTTGCATGTTTGTGTGGGTAAATATTTTTTTATAAGCTCTCAAACGATTCACTTAAAAAAAAATCTCCAAGACAGAGGAGAGGTTCACCTACCATTTATACTGGTTAGCTCCTAATTTTTAATTTTACACACACACATCCCTTTGTTTTCTCACTGCCTCATATGCATCTGTTTGAACACGTGAAATTTTAAGGGAAATCTTTCTGATAGAGAAGCAAGTTGCACCCATTATACCATGACGGGTAATTTTGTAGTAACAATAATATTGATAAAACAATGACTAAAATAAAAATTTGCGGCTGCAATAACAGTATGAAGATATAACTGCAAAAAATTTCAAACAGAAACAAATGGTATCAGTTTTAATAAAAAAATTAATAATTGTAATAATAATAATAATAATATAACAATAATTTAATAATAATAATGCTAATAATAACAATATTTATAATAGTAATAAAAATGCTGATATTGATACTAATAATGATATTATCTATAATAGTAACAAAAATGATAGTAATATTTATTATATTAATGGCATTTACAATTATAAAAACAATACTATAAATAATCATGTTAATAATGATGATTATGATAATAATAATAGTACGAATAATAATAAAACTATTTTAAACTAGCAAAAATACCCGGCGTTGCCTGGATCAGTAATAATTATTTGAAAAAATCGTTACTTGCTTTTGTTTTCTGTTTTAAGTGAAAGAATTTAAAACACATCTTTTTGACGTGATTAAAAATCGAGTTTCTTCCTTACCCATAAAACTAAAAGAGCAATAAGTATAAAGAACAAAATAGTATTGATTTAGAAACGAAAGCACTATATTTAAGCATATACAAATTTACAAAACATGAAATTAATCTTCTCATGTTTAAAAAGATTAATCTGTTGATACTTTTTTTTTAACATGGAGTCTAAAACCTTCTCTGTATGGCTAATGAAGTACGAAGTGATTAAAAAAAAAGTAGCTGTGCTCGTAATCCCCTTATTCTTGCTTTAGTTATTTCGGGAAATTTCAATCATTGTGGGCTCTTGGTGCGATTTTACCGAATTTGCGAAAGTCGTTTTGGGGTACCTTCGATGATGCTCTCCCATTCTTTCCTTACTTTGTAAAACGTTATGATATTAATTTTCGTTACAGAGATATCGTCGCCAGATGCTGAGATATTTTTGGTCACCATAAAATGGCACTGAACAGTTTCATCCGAAATGTAACCAAAATAAGTAATAAAATTTGATGATTGTTTGAAATTGTGCAAAAAGGAAAATTAATGGAAGTTTTTGTGCTGTTTATGGATTTGCCTAATTTAGTTGCTGGATTAATTAACACAGTAAAAAAAGTCTTTTGAAAATTCTTTGATTGGCGATATTTTGTTTACATGGTGAAAGCTGAGAAACATTATGACGTAGTCTTCGGCTTCAAAAACAGCAACGTTGAAAAAACTGCAAAATGCATCAGCTACGGAAATCTTTCTGTAAAAATTTTGGCGATCTGCTGGTTGATTGGATAATCAGTAAGTGTTCAATCAGCATAAATAATAATAAAAACCATTAATTACATTAAAGTTTCGTTTAAATGGAAAATCATCAGCCACACACACAAATGATGTATTATTTGCCAATCTTGTGCAAAAATCTTACTTCAAGATTTGACTTGAGAAAAGCCTTGAACAATCACGAAAAGCAAAGAAAGTCAACAATACAATAATTGTCGCTATCGACAGGGAGTTGAGATGATACACTAAATACTGTATTGAGTTTAGGAAAGCCTTCGAACATGGATCTAAAAAGCTCATAACTCGTTTTTTATTCTACTTAGAAATTTCAAACAGAAGCCATCTTCAGCAGAAAAATCAGAGCTTTCGATGGACATATAATGTAAATATGTGCAAGTATTTTTTCATCCCAATATTAGAGAATTTATTCAAAAATTGTGTTTTATTGCCCCCCTAAGGGGGTTTTGCCCCCCATAACGGGACGAAAACTACCCTATGTGTTATTCTGATGCATAAGCTATATTATTGTAAAGTTTCATCAAAATCCGTTCAGTAGTTTTTGCGTGAAAGAGTAACAAACATCCATCCATACATCCATACATCCATACAGACAAACTTTCGCATATATAATATTAGTAAGATAATGATGGTAATAATAGTGATGATGATAATATTTTTTTTCAATAATATATGCCAAAAAACCACTCAAATTTCTATGTCTCTTCTCATTTCAAGTAAGTTATTTGTTTTTAGCGCGTCGTATCTTAAAAGAAGATTTGAAAACAGGCTGTAAACTTAAGACAAAATCCAAGCTTTAATATCGCTGTGTCTTCTAGAATTGTAACTTCTCGAAAACTTTTACGGATTACCATTGTCCGCCCGCAAAACAAGGGAAACTTGCCCAACTCACAAAAGTTGGTGAAAATCGATTTCGAGAAACTTTTTTCCTCTCTGCCAAAATTTGTTCCCGCCATTCCAAGCCCGAGCGGAGCACAATGGAATGCATTTTCGTTACTCATCCTCAAAAGAATCGCTTCTCTGCCACGGGTCATAAAATATGGAGTCTCGAAAATCGTTGGATGTCTATTTTAGGAAAGGGAATTCTCAGCGGGAACTTTCGATCATTCGTCTTGGTCAACTTTCTTTAAGAATGAATGCTTACGTCCGCAGAAAATTCGGATTTTGTGGTGCTGCTTTTTTGCATGTATCCTCATTCTGTGGTGGCTCTCGGAATATAGGAAGATTTTGGATTTGTTCAAGGCAGAGAGAAGAAATATATTTCTGCAGACACTTTTTGTGTTTAAGAAAAGTCAAACATTTGTGAAGAATTATTTTAATTACTATAAAATCTTTTGTTTTTTAATAGATTTGTGAAAAGATTTACACTGACATGCTAAGCACAAAAGTCGTGTCTGAATTTTTCAATCAAAATATTACCTGTATGCAATATTTTATGGTCAGTTCTGGACCTCAGAGAAAGACTTACGTAAGTCCGAAAATTGTAATTTTCCGTTTATTAGTGCATTGTATGTTGAAACCTATTCCGCATCGAGCCATGTGAACTTAATTCTTGAAAAAAAAAAAAATCCTTTTCTATTTTTTACCAGGGTTAAACGATCGCACGTCTCGCCAGAAAAATGTTTTTACCTCTCTCCTGTAAAACTACCCTAATGTGACTTACGTCCTTCTGACTCTGAGGTATTGGGCTGTGAATGGGAAATACGTTTGAAAAAATTCTCAAAATGCTTCATTAAAAAAGTGGAACTTAAAAAAGCAATATCTCATTTTGAGCTCAACTGTAGACACGATTTTTGGACTCGGAAAGCAGTAATTTCATTTAATGTACATTGAAACTTTGGGTTCTTTACAACGGAGGGGCTATAAATTATAAACATTACAGACTTTTCATGGTAAAATCTTCGGTATTGACGTATTTATGTACGCACGTATACTGTCGTGCTAAGCGGAAAAGTAGTACCTGCAGTGGATATTTTCATGCACGGTAATGGATTTCTTCCTATTATTTTTAGATGCCTGTGGAGGAGTTTTGCGAGCGGAACGTGGGTCCATCACGAGTCCTTCGTTCCCCGACCTTTACCCTTCGAACAAGCAGTGCATTTGGGAAATCATGGCTCCGCCCCACTTTCGTATCACGCTCAATTTCACGCACTTCGATCTGGAGGGAACCAATGTGAGTATCCCAAAGAACCAGTAATATCTCCAAAACATCCTAATTGTCTATGTTTGGCATGCAACAAATGAGGAGTAATTTATCAAAAGGGAACATATCCATTTTTTTAAAAAAAAATCATTTTATGACATTTTCTAAATCTTTCAGATGACATTTATCAAATCACTTACTTTCAATAAGATCAAACGTGAGAAATCCTATTTTATTTAAGGGTAAAGTGTGGCTTTTTGATCAAAAGGTAACAAATCCGTCCTCTGCACGTTTTATTTTGAACAAAAGGGGCACATATCCTGAAAGAATCTGTAGTACGAAGACTTTTAGATCTAAAGGAACACATGTTCAAAATCCTCAAATTTTAATCCACTACTTTTAGGTTCATATACTTCGATAAGAGAATATGAGAAGGTGAAATTTTAGGGCTTTGGTGAAATTGGAATTCTCAACATTCAGGTTTAAGTTCAAAAGGGCACACATCCAAAGATTGCGTAAAAAAAGCAAGGAGATATCGCCAACATTTCTTACTCTCTGGGCCATGATTTGTTGTGCTTTCGTGCTCAATTCTGTACCCAGAGTAGTTGATAAAACTATATTGCTCTTACCCTAATTTGTTTTTCTCACCTCCAGAACATTTTTAGAAAATGGATATGTTTGATAAATTAGTCCTCAAATGTCTTAATCAGCGGTTCGCGAACCCCTGGGGGTTCGCGAGAGGTTTTCTGGGGGTTCGCGAAAAAAATGTTGTAATGTCGGAGTTTTAGCATGCCTGATTCTGATGAAGCGGCTGATTCAAGCGGCTTCAAGTAAATTTTGCTCCTTTATTATTCGTCTCTCGCACATTCGATGCTCTTAGCATGAAAATATTTGCATACTTGCTGACATATTTTACATTTAAAGAATTTAGTATGTCATTGCAAAGCGCCGGTTTCCTCAGAAGCTTTTGATTGGAAATATTGATTAAACTTGAGGAAAACATTACATGGAGCATATGCGAGCATCTCAAATATTTTGATGTATAGTTTCTTTACCATTTGAGTCCGACGAAGATCTATACCGCTCTTCTCTTGTGTTGAGTCGAAAATGCATAGAAGTGAGATCACGCTATTGTTTGTTGCTATAATTTTCACGCTACATAGACTACAATTTACTTCGAGCTTTATTGTCGAAAAAGAGAAAGAATGGTCAGCAACCCAAAATATCAAAGGAAGTATTAAAAATTAAGTACTTTAGAAAATTTTCGTGTGTGAAAGTTTGGCAGTGTGAGGTTTAAGCAGTAAAAAATATCAACGGAATTTAACCATGCAACTTAATATGCGCAATATGTAAATTAGGAGTTTATGAAATTTGTGTAGAAAATTTCTCTTGTCGTAAGTGAGCTTAAAAATATTTGTTTTGTTAAAAATTTCATTTTTTGTAAAAAATTAGAGTATACGCGTATATGGAAAAATAGACGCCTCTATTATCTTTCAATATACGCATTTTACTCCGCACTTATAGCATAATTGCAAGAAAAGTTTTCAGCAATCAAATGATTGCTGATTTATACACAGTATATCTTTATCAAACAGCTAAACTCGTAGACTCGTAGTCCTTTCGAGAAGACTGAAACCTAGAGATCTTTCTCATTTTACTGGAAGAAAAAAGTTCATTTAGTTAATCTGACAAGGAGAGGTTACGGTCTCGGAAATTCAGATCGAGATGAGATTTGGTAGATTAGTAGTATCCTTTAAGGGTACTCTCAGGGTAAAATAATAAAGCGCACTATCCATAAAATTCCGAGAAAACAGCCTTTAAAGATTTACGCGCAACTTATAAACTAGTAGAGATTGTTCGTAAACAAGCGCCCGGTGGTCATGTGGGCAGCGCTCTGGGGTTCCATGCGGCCGATCCGAGTTCAAATCCACTGCAAGTTTCTTTTTTGTTCATTTTATGAAGTGACTATTACCGCTTTTTGCAGTTTGAATTGAAGGTAATTCTTGATTTAAAAAATATGATGTATTTTTAATGTGTGATAGTACATTAAATTTCTATTTACTATTCTCACAAACAAGTGATTACACATTTTTAGATATTATAAACTTTGACGAAGTAAATGATTTTTGCAATAAATGCATAATCAGTTTCTTTGTGGATGAGTAAGAAGAATGTTGTTTTATTGCATATAAGCAGGTAGTCAAATTTTAAAAACCCTAACCACACTTATCGAGCAATGGTTTTGCTCCTTGATTCTGTTATTTGTAAATTTGTCGTCTGCTGTATTTTACATTGAATATTCAACTCTTTATTTTCCATCTAATTATCGTCTGCAATGTTCATGTTTGTTTTCATCATTAAATTTATTTATCGTCTGTGCTGTATATTAGACTGGAAAATTCTATACCGTGAAAAAGGATTTGAGTTTTTTAAATATTGTGAATCGAAATGGTCGGTTATTGAAGTAACCCTGAAACGAATAAAATCTGTTAACAAAATGGATAAAAATTCATTGCACAGTGAAATGTTGAAGCAGAGATTAAAAGATGCTGTCGTTTATTACGAGAGCTTGCTTACTGAAAATCATTTGATTGCATCAGAATCATATCAAGTTCAATTTCTCGCTTCCATTTTTATAGACAGGTAAAGAATTTAATAAAACGTATACAAAATTGCGCGTATCTCGTTGAAAATAATAGAGAAATGAATACCCGTGAAGACTGCATAAAATACAATCAATTGTCCATCATCAACTGTCATCACCAATTTTTGATAAAATGATTCGATGCGTGATATACTTCTAAACTTTCTGACAAAAGAGAAATTTTCCTGAATGTAAATGAAGTATGTTCCAACGACTCTTTTACAAAGAAGTTGTTCCTGTAAGCAATCTTCCTTTATAAATTGTGCGAGATGTCAAAACAGTTTTTGTTTTCCATGTTTTTATGATAAATATAATTCTGGTGTATGTATATAAATAACAACTATATTGTTAAAAATCATCTATAAATTAAGCTCTACAGTGATTTTGTAGCCGTTGTAATTCAAATTTTAACTTGTATCGATTTAATTTATCTCCATTTTCTCTATTAAAGTGCTTTACGTGTCCAAAAATTTCGCATTATCTTCAATTCAAATTGCACAAAGCTGTAACAGTCACTTTATAAATGAACAAAAAAGAAACTTGCAGTAGATTTGAACTCGGATCGGACGCATGGAACCCCAGAGCGCTGCCCACATGACCACCAGGCGCTTGTTTACGAACAATCTCTACTAGTTTATAAGTTGCGCGCAAATCTTTAAAGGCTGTTTTCTCGGAATTTTATGGATAGTGCGCTTTATTACTTTACCCTGAGAGTACCCTTAAAGGATACTACTAATCTACCAAATCTCAACCCGATCTGAATTTCCGAGACCGTAACCTCTCCTTGTGAGACAGTTACCTGAAAGATCATTCTTTAATTGACTTCTGATTTAGTGATTGAGATAAATGTACCCTTGGTTCAGAAAAAATTAAGTCAAACTTTTCAAAGTTGATTGAAGCTCAACGCAAAATAATCATTTTTTTTTTTTTTTGGTGAATTTGTTTTCCATTCACTTTTTAACGATCATTTTAGTTCGTACCAATGTTTGTAATTCTATATTTTGCAATCATGTTTTCGTTCTTACTATAAACTATGGAGCACAGCATCAAACTAAAATAAAACCTCCCAAATTTTATTGTCTTTGTGTGTGTGTGTTTTTTTTTTTTTTTCTTGCTACTTATTACCTAGTACCCAAGGGGTTCGCCAACTTCTTTCGGAGTTTGGAAGGGGTTCGCAAGAGGGAAAAGGTTGAGAACCGCTGGTCTTAATAATATCCAATAAAATCTATAACGCACAGGGCCGCCGAGAGCCAAGGCGGGCGCCTTGTCAGTTCGGTCACTAGGCCCCCCCTTCCACTCCTAAAACTTACCAAATTTGTATGACTCCGATTCCAAGCGGGGCTCCCTCAAGGGACGGGCCCCAAGTTTTCGACTAGGCAGACATGGCATCTCGTTGGCCCTACTTCTGCATATTCAGCTGAATTTGCTTTCTAGAAAATCTCCGACGAATCTCAAGAAAAATCTGCGTGGTAGATTTTATCTGCAACAGTAGATTTCAGCCTGAAGCATTTGGAATTGAATACACGCTTGATAGATGTTAAGAGGTTTAATCTTAGAGCAAGAATTAGTAACTGGAGGGAACAAGTTCAATCATTGGCTTAGGAAAAGCTGAGGCACACATCTCAAGCCACGTGGTTCAACTACGACGACGTTTTATGTGAAACGAGAGATAGAAACCTGATTTCTTCCAATACTTTACTTCAAAATATATCACGTAACTTGAGATCCTTGCTTCAAAATTTGAAACCTTCACGAACATGTTACTCAATCGTCGATGAATTTCTGCTGTATTACACTCCCAACTAAGCAGGAACCAAAGGACAGCATATAGCATTAAATTCACCTTTCACGGGATGATTGGTGATGGATGATTGATCACGCTATTGATTGAGGTAGGTTTCATGCTCACTGCGCACCCACAGCGATCTGACGTGATAGACCCATAGTTGGGGCAAACTTAACCTGGCAGTGTGGTAATGCTGAGAGTAGGATCTGCATAAAACTCACATTGCTGCCAGGTTAGGTTTGCCAGATCAATAGTATGTGAGCTGCGCGAAGCGCCATCTATTTTCACCATAGTTTTTGAATTTTCAGCGTTGGTACTTTGGAAACAAATCGCCCTTGTAGTTCTAATACACATTTTTAGTGCAGAAAATTTGTTCCAATGAAATTTAGTAGTGAACATGGAGAAAAAAATAGGGGTGTGTGTACAATTTTCCTTCCGTTTAATCCAGGCTAGGACTAAACTGTTGTCGTGACCCTTGATTCCCCCTCCCTTCCTCATCTCCTAAGTCTTCGTCCTCATGTACTTTAGGCATATGTTTTCAATTTTGCGGATTCTCGTAAAAGCAAAAGAGAGATGGTATGATTGAATAATTGGAACGTTCGGTTAATTGGAGTTTCGGTAACCGATGTTAAACTATATTAAAAGGAAAATTTCCTTTTCATTAAAAGCATCACGAAATAATAACTAACTTTCTTGTGGTAAAACATGCTGACTTGGAATGTAAAAAAGAAGTTCGCTACTTATAACAGTAAATCAGATTATATTCATAATATTTTCTCCGATAACATTTCACTCTCGAAACATCAAAACATTAACAAACACATGACGTAAGCATAAACAAACTAATTCATTACCGACCAAGAGGAGGTGTAATAAGATATCCGAGGAATAGTAATTGAGATTAACTGATGAAAGAACGTGTTTCATTCCAAAATTATCAGACTATCTGCAATTCTATGGAAAACTTTGACACGAAATATTCGTTCCTTGCGCACTTCGCAAAATTCCTGGTGCAGTGCCGAATGAATATTGATGACGTTTCAAAGCCCAAAGTGCGACTGTATTATCATTTTACCCGAGTCTTTCGGGCCGTTTATCCGTCTTAATTATTAAACTCATATTTTCAGGGTGCGTCTCATACGCTTATACCGTAGTGGTTTGTTGAAATCATCAACTTTGATTAAATTTTTGAGACTGTATAGGCGTAGTATTTGTAATTGTAAAAATCTTTTTGAAGAGAATATTAAATTATTAAAATTGGAATAAATTAGTAAAATTTATGATATGAAAAATATTTAGTTGGAACAATTATTCATTTGTGAAACAATTTATGCGCCTGTTCTCTTAAATCATACCAAATTAGTAACTATGTATTTTTAATAAGTAGTTTATTTATTCAAATTCATATGTTTATGTCTGACATTAGTTGTTTTGTACACTAAATATCCACCACAGACTTCTTTAGTCGTCTACACGCATTGCATATAAGTCTCTAATGTCTAATATCTAATTTCAGATTAAAACAATTATATTTGTTTTCCTTCAATGTGGATTATTAGAATATTATACTACGTAACCCCCTCCTCTTATAACTCTCAAAAAAGAAAAGCAGAAAAGTCCTATCTATTATTGAAAAAGTTCACTGAAGTGGCAAGTATACGGGCCAAATTCAGGAAAATGGAAACCCTGGGGGAGGGATCCCTATAAAATTAATGTTTGCCCCTGGCCCCACCTTGCTTTAACTGGGCCCAGTGTGCTACTTGTATCAAACTAGTAAAAGAGTGATCTAAAGCATTGTGGCACTGATAAAGAGAGGTCCTAAGCAAAGACATTTTTTAGAGACCCCATGTAGTCAAACCTCGCACTTTTAGTCATAAGCTAAAATAATTTTAGCCATTTTG